>NW_010141057.1:34367-62304 GCF_000699245.1 Pterocles gutturalis
GTGGCTGAAGCTGAACTTGGTGAGGGACCCAAAGAACAATAAGGGCCTCTACAGGTACGTAAGCCAGAAAAGGAAGGTCAAAGAAAGTGTATCCTCCCCATCCCCAATGAACATGACTCGCAAACTGGTAACAAAGGACAAGGACAAGGCTCAGGTACTCAACTTTTTGCCTCAGTCTTCACTGGCAACCTGTCTTCCCACACCTCTTGAGTGGATGGACTGCAAGGCAGAGACTAGGGGAGAAAAGTCTCTCCCACTGTAAAAGAAGATCATGTTCGCGACCACCTGAGGAACCTGAGCCCTGCAGAGGAGGACTTGGGGGTACTGCTGGGTGAAAAGCTGGACATGAGCCTGCAAGGTGCACTTGCAGCCCAGAAAGCCAACCATGTCCTGGGCTGAATCAAGAGCAGAGTGACCAGCAGGTCGAGGGAGGTGATTTTCCCCCTCTGCTCCGTTCTCTCAAGACCCCACCTGGAGTACTGCGTGCAGCTCTGGGGCCCCCAACATAGGAAAGACATGGACCTGTTGGAGCGGGTCCAGAGGAGGGCCCCAAAAATTATCAGAGGGGTGGAACACCTCTCCTATGAGGACAGGCTGAGAGAGTTGGGATTGTTCAGCCCAGGGAAGAGAAGGCTCCAGGGGGACCTTATTGCAGCCTTCCAGTACTTAAAGGGGGCTTGTAAGAAAGATGGGGACAAACTTTTTGGTAGGGCCTGTAGCAACAGGACAAGGGGTAATGGTTTTAAACTAAAAGAGGGTAGATTCAGACTACATATAAAGGAAGAATTTTTTTACAAGGGTAGTGTAACACTAGCACAGGTTGCCCAGAGAGGTGGTAATGCCCCATCCCTGGAAACATTGGAGGTCAGGTTGGATGGGGCTCTGAGCAACCTGATCTAGTGGAAGACGTCCCTGCTTATTGCAGGTGAGTTGGACTAGATGACCTTTAAGGGTCCCTTCCAACCCAAATTATTCTGTGATTCTATGACATGTAGAGAGCATGCTGTGTTCCAGTCCAGCTACTGAAGAGGATGAAAGTACTGAGAGAGTCACTACAGCATGAGGCACACAAAGGAGGAAAACAAATCAATGAGAACATTCTGTAGGAAAGGATGTAGGGATAAAAGAAAATACAAAAGCACTACAACAGCCCATGAAAGTGAGAACCTTTCTTTCTCATTTTGACTAAAACAACACTTAGTTAAGTGTTTCAGATCCAGGGCACCACAACTCAAGGATGTCAACATGTTGTGGTGCCTGGATACGGGCCACCAACAGTGGGGGAGAGATGGTGTTAGAAATACCAAGTGGTCTACAAGAAAAAGAGTGACAAAACTTAAATGGTGAGAAGGCAGACTAAGGAACGACACTTCTAGGTACCTGAGGTACAAAAACACACCAAGAAGAGACAGCTTTTACGAACAGTCCAAAGAGAGTTTAAGAATGAAATCTTGAAGACAACTTAAATAAGCACAATTGATTTTAATAACCAGAAAACCATTCAAATACTGACAGCTATTACATTAGGTCAGGACAGAAGTGATACTCACTCTACTGAAAGATCCCATTAGTAAATAACCATGAGGTCACATATGACTTGTCCTAACTGACATCAGTACTAACAGCTTCCGCATAAGTGATTTTAGAAAGACAACCAAAATCAACCCGAGCTGGTGATGCCCGTTTTTCCCAACCATGTAGCTCAGCACTGCAAGGTGCCAAACACTGGCTTTCATCCAGCAAAGCAGAAGAACAGGCACATAATCACTTAGAAATGAATAAAAATTCAAAATTCCCCTCTGCTCCTTCCTGAAGACCTGCTTCAACAAATTTCCATACCCCTGATCTCCAAGGTGCTGGCAAGGACTTATTTTCACTTAAAAACAAACTAACAAAAAAATGTATAGAATGCCATACAGCTCAGAACAGCCAGCAAGAGATCTCAAGACATTTTGGAGGAGTCAGTGCAGTTTCCTACTTCATTCCTGGCAGCCTTTCTGAACTGGAGCATGTGAACTGCACTGCATTGCAGTGCCCCTCAGTGGCACTGACCACAACTTGCATTAAGCCATGGGCGATGCAAAACAGACAGTGGTGGAACAGAATCACAGAATCATAGAATGGTTTGGGTTGGAAGGGACCCTAAAGATCATCTAGTTCCAACCCCCCCGCCATGGGCAGGGACACCTCCCACTAGACCAGGTTGCTCAAAGCCTCATCCAGCCTGGCCTTGGACACCTCCAGGGGTGGGGCATCCACAGCTTCCCTGGGCAACCTGTTCCAGTGTCTCACCACCCTCACAGTGAAAAATTTCTTCCTAATATCTAATCTGCCCTCTTTCAGCTTATAACCATTACCCCTTGTCCTATCACACTATGAACTGGTGTTAATGGAGCCCTTTTATGTTCAAGAGAGACACTCCTACTAATGACGCTAGTTTCCACCAATCTTCCAGCTAAAGACCAACTTCAGCTCCTGGCAACACACTGCCTCTGGACTGCCACCTTCCCAAGTTACCATACAGCTTGCTTGCTTCCTGCCTTCCACAGCTGTCAACTTACCTTCTGAAGGATTTTCCACACTTTCTCATAAAAGCCAACAGGAACTCTGTTAATAGCACCATCAAGCCTCCTTCTGCGCAGCCACTGCCCTTTCCGGTCACCCCAGCTCGTGTTTCCACTGGAGCCAGAAGGAGAAGTACTAGTGGGAGACGATGGAGTACTACCCCTCTGTAAGAAACATTAGAGCCTTGGTTAGTTGCTTTCTACCACCCCAGGTGCTACTCCTGGTGAATACACTATTCTGTTACAATGCTACCTCAGAACCAGGGGAAAAAAAATGCAGGCCATGATGTTATACAAGATGTCGGGGCAGGACTGACCCCTTTCTCTCCCCTTCACAACAAGCTTCAATAAGTACTTCAATAATTTCCCAACAAAACAGGCAAGCAGTTCAACAAGGCATAACCCAGTAAACTTCACTGCTCGTTTCAACACAAGGCATGACTATTTTAACAAGCATGGGTTGGCTGCCAGGGCAGTGTCACTGGTGTGCAAGATGGTGGGATCTGCAGGTAGGTCTGACTCAGACTTTGGGCTCAGTGTTGTAAAGAGAACCAAAGGGTCCATGAGTCCAGCAAGAGAGGTCCTCCATGCAGAAAGCTCCATTAAAGTAGATTAAAAATTGACTTCATGTGGTCATGTAAACATCATGCTTGCTTCTCTGTAAATATCAAGTCTATTTTCCTCTATTGTAACTATTGCACTATTATTTTACTCTACCAGACTTGGAGATTAAATTAGGCAGCAAATCATCTTCAAAGTTGTGGCACTACCACCAGATTCTTGTTCCCATTTCCACACATGCAGTCTGCCTATTCTTTGCACTTCCAGAGACCGTGCTCTTCTGTCTCCTCGTTCCTTTTTGCACACCTATTACTTTCAGCCCAGAAAGGACTTCACTGACAGGCCCATCTCACATCTCATAATCTCCGAGTAAGGAACTACCTGAGCAAAATACTGGGGAAGGTGGGAAAGAAGAACGAAAACTGTACATTTTCAAAGGATAGGCTCACTGACTCTACACAGCCAAACTCTGCAAAAAGACCAGCAAATGCAAACAAAGTCCATATTCACTCCTGTTGGTGTCAGGGAGGCATAAGTGGTGTCCCCTTGACGGCTTGATGCTATTCCCTTCCACCACACACTCAGACAGACAGAACTTCCTCCACCCTGTTGAGAAGAATTAGGGAATGCAGGAGGTCAGCAGGAGGGTGGGTGCCAAAGCAGAGAAACCTATCTGTAATCAATAATTAGTCTGGCTACTCAGGTGGTTCAAAGAAGCAAAGATCTCACTGAACAATTCTGTGCACTTGAATGAAACACAGTTGAAGCCCACCTTCCTGCACTGGTACGTGGGAAGAGAGAGGCAACAGTAACCTGGCAGTTGTCAGGTCAGGTCACAGGGCTAGTGCTGCTCTGCAGTTGTGTATTTAGGACACCTGGGAGGTGTGCCATTGATAGCAAGTCTGCAGACATGAAGAACCATGAATCACAACTGCCAGTTTAAAGTGCATGTGTAGCTGAAAGCTTTCCATCTCTTCATGACAGATTTGGAGCCTCAGACTTACTTCAAGTTGTTGAGGTTTCTGTTGGTAAAATATTTAAACAATTATCTTCCTTCTTAATAGCGTCAGCTTAAGAAGAGCTACAGTTCTCAGCCTTGAAAGAAAATGACTGCCTGAGGAGATACCCATGCCCATAAAACCTCTGTCTCAGGAACCTGAAGCTATTCTGGGTTCATTAATGTCCATAGACTGCCAGCATTTATCAGTGCTGCATTATTTTAAAATACTGATGACACCTGTAACATAATTCACCATCACAAAGCACTGTAGCAGATTTAGCTACATCTGCTTAAGCTTCAGAACTAAGTGGATCTAAATGTGAGACTCAACTCCTATTAAAAGATTACTAAGGAGAATTGGTGCCCAGTGAAGATGAATAAAACAGAGAGGCAGGGTTTGAAAACAGGTTTTTACACAGGAGAAGCCACAGGGAGGTGTCTAGAGTTAAGACCCTTGCACACACACACAGGGTGAAGAGCAGGTGAAGAGCAGGTGCAGAGCTGCAGATGGTGTTTTACCGTGGAAGCAAACATGCTGCTGGACATGGAGTGGCCCTCCTGAAAGAACTACAAAACAAAACCAGACATCAACACATCAGACAGACAGCCATGACAGAACAGAACGCAAACAAGGTTAAGTAACCTGTCCATGCAAAGACAAGAAACATGGAATAAACTCATGTACTCAAGGGAAAACTGCAACAACCCCCAGCCTCTTGCAGTGCTGCACTTCAGCTGACTTCAGGGCAGTTGCTGGAGGGTCACCACAACGCAGACCCCGCTGTGCCAGGAGCATTCTTGGTTGTGGTGCAGCCACAAGCTTCCCATCCACTGAGGTCCCATCATGGCCAACACAAACTGGCACAGTTTAAGATGCATGCAAAAGATTCCCTGTGACTCAGGGCTTGGAAAAAACCCCACGCTCCCCACTTCCATTCCCTCATTCACTGCAATATCTGCAGCTTCTCTTTGCATGAGGAGGTCATCTTGCTGCAGAAAGTCTGGGGGCTGTCAACTGGGTGGGCAGCACTAAACAAACAGCTGCAAGGAAAAACTTTTGCTGAAATGTGGATGCACCACCTTAGACTTGCAGCACTTTTCTGTAACTGTCCACCCCTAGCCATGCCTCCTAATTAAATGTTAATGGTTCAGACCCAGGCAAAGGCTTGATGTTCAGACTCAAGAAACCATGGCAGCAAACAAGAGAGCTGCAGTGGCTCAACACCTGAGCTCTGGTGCAGCAAGATGGCAGTACAAGTACTCAAAATGTTCCTTGTAACACAAAGTTGACTCCCTCCCCAAATGACATTAAATTAGTATCTAGCGAATTATTCAGAGCATGCAGTGAGACATAGCAGGAAGCAGACTAAGTGTAAAGGTGCAGGGAACAAAAATAAAACCAGCCAGCTCTTCCCCTGTGGAAAATACCAAGCTTCCATCTAATGCAAAAGCAACACAGGAAATAAATTTCCAACCTTAACACAAATCCAAGTGTTTCATCTCAGGCCCACCTCTGTATTTAAAACAAAATAATGCTGCCACCTAGTGCCTAGTCCCTTTTCCTTCCTGGAAAGGCCCTGAAGTCGGACTGCAAGCTCTGTCCAGCCTGAACCCCCAAAGTCACTTCAGGGCTGGTGGAAAGCAGCTACCAGCACCTTCACAGCCACAGCTGTACCGTGAGGCTTGGCCATGACGACACTCAGGCAGCGGCAGGGCTCAAACAGGGTGACCAGGTCTTGTGAGACAGACACCGTGTGTTTCACAGGGGCCTTGCTTCCCTGCTTTATCATGTCCTATGAAGAATCATTAACTGATTTTTATTGTCACCATCAAATGCTCCAGGTCAAGACCATGCAGAAATGGCCACTCCCTTCTGAAGACTTATTGAGTAAATTTGTTTCATACAATCAAAGGAAACTATCAAATGCTTCCTTAGAAACATATAGAAATGGCCTCAGATTACATGAAACAGGCTTGCTTGTGAAATGAGTCTTTAAAATAGGTTATTAATAAAGAATCATTGAATGGTTTGTGTTGGAAGGGACCTTTCATGGGGCACCCACAACTTCTCTGGGCCACTCGTTCCAGTGCCTCACCACCCTCATTGTAAAAAATTTCTTTCCAATCTAAACCTACCCACTTTCAGTTTAAAACTATTGCCCCTTGTCCTATCACTACACGCCTTGGTAAAAAGCATCTCTTCATCTTTCTTATAACCCTCCTTTACATATTGAAAGGCTGCAGTAAGGTCTCCCCAGAGTCTCCTCTTCTCCAGGCTGAACAACCCAGGCTGAAAAATACAGAACCATTCTTATATATGTATTTTATATGATCACCGCATTCCTATTTATGTAGAGCAAAAGAAAATTACTAATAGAGACACAAAATAGAGAAATCAAAAAAACACTCGTAACAAAACCATCAGTCACATTCATTCAGAATATTTTGGTTGTTTTCTATCACATCTCTCCATATGCTCTGTTGCTGTGTAATTTAAGTATTGAACTTAAAAAAAAATAATGTATATATATTCTAGCAGTAATCATCCTCCATTCCTGAGAAACAAACTAGGAAGAAAACAAATCAAGATTTCTTTTCCAAGTGTATCTTTCCAAAAGGCACGTGGATCACATTAGCAGCTTGGGCAGAGTACAAGAATGAACACTGTTGCATTAAAGCTTCACTTTGTATATCTGCTTTTTCCTTAGCTAAAGATGATAAAGAGCTGTTTTGTAGTTGATGCCATGAATGCATTAGAGTTTGTTAAAGTTCTTCTATATTCAGATTGTGAAACATGAACAAAAAAGGAAGCATCCCCTTACTGCCCTCTATTTAGTCATCAGCTTTAAATCAAGGGATCTTTGGAAACTTCTGCCATTTACCAAGAATAAAACCTAACATAACACAGTTCCAGAACAGCTGCATTTTCTGATGAGCATTGACAGAAAAACCTCACCTGCTTCATCTCACTCTTCAATTTAGTAATACCACTTCTTTCTGTTTTGGTTGCTCCAGAATGTCCCATTTCATGAATAGAGATCGCAGGGCTAGAAGAAGAGGAATCTCCAGGTCGCACTAAAAGAAGCAAATGAACACCTTAAAAATTCTAGGGGTAGAAAAACGCATGAAATTATATCTAGAAGTTAAAGATATACACATATTCTTTTAGAAGTGTACAATGCTCTTGGTGACAGAATCCTTTCAAGTCATGTCAATAGTTCAAACCTGACTGCATCAAGTCAGGGGCCTAGATCGATACTTGGACATTGGGGCCTGATTTTCCAAGACACTGAGCAATTGCAGCTTCAAAAGATGTCAGAGTTGCAATGAGTCTGTGAGGGCCTAAGAATGAACACAGGATACAGCTGACGTGGCTGTTGGGAATATCTGGGTATCACAGACATGATCCTTGAAGGCAGATTAGACATGACTTTTTTATTATGGTCTTCATTCTGGTATAATAAAATTTCTTATTTTAAAAGTTTGCTTTCGTATCACTGAAACCTTGATACAACCTTATTTCAGTGCAGGACAGCTTCCATTATATTTGTTTTCTTTATTCCACAACACACTACACACATGTACTGGCCACCCACGATTAATACATCACCTATACCTCTATTTTATGTGCTGAGACAGTAGATTTCTACTTATAAGAAAATCTAACTTGATATTTATAGTTCTCACTTAATATACGTAAGCACCCAAATGGACAACTTACAGCTTCTTTCCACTCCAAACTCTTTTCCACTGAGAATATGGTGTAGGAGATTTTTCATATCAAAGGGGCTTAGATTCATCAAACTCTCAGAAGCTTCTTCACCTAGTTTAAAAAAAACCAAGCAAACAACACTATAGGCTGCTTTATAGCTTGTTTTCCTAAGTAAACTGCTGATTGAATGAAGTTCAGTCATATTTACATTTGTGGCTAACACTTCCTTTAAAAAAAAAATAATACGTAGAGTCACATTTCAAAGAAAATACATTTCAGGACTGAACAACAAACACTCCGTGGAAACGACACTACTTGCATTAGTGAATACTACGCTGCAGCTTGTGAGAAATTTCACTGAAGCTGATAATGAGAAAGCAGTTGCTCCTTCATAGAGCAACATCACTTGGAAAAGCATTAAAACCATCTCCCAACAGCTGATGACACACAGGTCTAAACTACAGAGCCAGAGTTATTCCATAAAGAAATGCATGTGGAAGGCTTGTGTTTTATTTAAGGGTCATGACTTTAAGTGAGAGAGAGAAAAAGCACGTACATACTGTCGTGGTTTTAACCCAGTCAGTGACAAAACACCATGCAGCCACTCACTCTATCCCAGCCAAAACCAGGATGTGTGTGGACTGACAAATCTCTCATAGGAGAACATGGAAAAGGCACCATGAAGCAAAGGGCAGTGTACAAAGCAGCTGGCGTTTCGGGCTAAGGAACAACAAAAGGGATCCTAGGAAAGACAGGCTTTGCACCGTGAACAAAGCAGCTGCCGCTACTCATCTACAGGTTTGGGGGAAACAGGGCTTTCTGTACAGAACTTCATACATAAACAGAATTAACACAGAAAATTATTTGTCTCTTTTTGTCAAATTCTTCCAAGGGAGAAACCTGCTACGCCCCAGTGGAAGACATTCAAGCTGAAGAGCAGCAGTGTCCGAAGTGGGCTCCATCTAACCAACTACGAGGCATTCCCACTTCACTCCACAAGGGAGAAAACCAGGGAGACCAGAAAATACGCTTCCACAGAGTTATCACCCTTTAGGGTGTGCTAGGACATTAGAAACAGTAACAAGAGCTCAGCCACAACAATATGCTTCAGACCACGCTCCTAAGTGTCAGCATTTGACTATATATCACATCAACTTGATTACTTTTCATGACTGCTCTTTTTTAGACTTCTGACCCCTTTCTGTGGAGAAAATTCTTCAGCGATTTTTCAGATCTTCAGTCATGATTTCTCTCTAGTTTCACTTTTCTCTTCTTGAGTTTTAAAATATTTTTGCATTACACCACTTATTTGTTACTTAATTCTTGTGTTTTTTAGGGCACATGCAACATCTCAGGGAACTTGAAGAATTTATTTTACCGATGTTCTGGCAAAATAATGTTATCACTAGCGTAAATCTAAACAGCAAATATTTTCCAACTAAGCACATTCAAGGGGAGAAGGCTTACAGGTAAAAGGAAGAAAATCAGAAGTTACTTTCAATAAAAACTACCAGAACTACGAATTAAGGCTCAAATATTCCGAAGATATCTAGGGTCCTGACTCACACTGACATTAGTGGCATTGGGTTCCTAAATACACACACATGCAATTTGATGACCTGGACCTCCAACACTTACTGAAAGTCAGGGAACTTAAATATTTAATACCAACTTCAGTTTGAATAACCAGGGGAGGGAGGTGGGGTGACAAGAATCTTTAACTAAGTCAAAAAGAATAGTTATTTCAAAGTTTGTAACTGTGTATGCTGAATGAAGAACTTAATAAATGGATTTAACGTATGAAAAATCAAAAATCAACCACTGAGGTGAAGCAGAAATAATGCTGTAAGTACCCTTATGATAAAATTGCTCTTACCTGAGCATTTCAGACTTCGAGCCAGCTCAGTGGCCATCACCTGAATTATGAGACCAATGCGGAGCCTGAGCATCTCCACAAAAAGACTAGGCTGCGACCGGACGTACATCGCCAAGTACATAATTATTTCCTGTAAGGACAAATCCATAAGGACACCCATTCAGAGTGGGTCCTCTTGGCTTTCCCAGTCACAGAGTAAACACTGGCACCACACTGGGCACAGCTGGAAGAACCCTTTATACCAGTGCTGCATACCTGTGTCAGGACTGCAATACTGATGTCTTGGCCGCTGGCTTCATAAATAAGATCCGTGAGCTCCTCCGGTGGCAGTGGGCTGCAAGAAGGCAAACCACAGTTAGTAGTGACTCAGGCACTTCCTATTAACCTCTTGAACAAACAAGAACCAAGTCACTGCAAAATATCTTTGTGCCACAAAGGTGCCTACAATTCTGACTGGGTGGCTGCAATTCCTTCTGAAGATGAGGAATAAATTTTAAAACAAGATGATGGCAGCAGAACAGTACCAGCAGGAAGATGAAGGGCAGACTGCTTCTATAACTTGAGGCAGAGCTCAAACTTACGTGGTAATGATTTTCTCACGGGGTTCTGGTGGCAGGCCCACTGTAAGTTGCTTGTGGTGTGACAGAAGGTCTGTGCATGCCTACCATAATGCAACAGAAAGCAAGAGACCTTTCTCTGAGTCATGTGGAAGTGATACAGCTTTTAATTCCCAAAAATGCAGCAATTCTTTAGCAATTTTTAAGTGTATTTCTGTTAATTACCAGACATGCAGATCCAGCAAAATACTGTTAACTAGTTGCCAAAGATCACTCAACAGGGCTATGAGAGTTTGCCTTGGCTGAAAGCATGCTTCCCCACCCAGTGGAATCAGCAACATAATGATTAGGGACTCCACTGGGGCTAGCAGATCAATAAAGGACTTTATCCTTTATCATAATATAAACATTTGTTCTTTATTTAAGACAAAAATATTTTTAATCAATGAAAAACTTGTCAGCATTAGCCAGAAAAAACCCTTGCTTACTAACGTTAACTCTTAAACAAACACCAAACATATTGCATCACATTCCTGAATTAGTCACCTTGATACACTCTGAAAGAGGTGCTTCCTCCAGTACCAGAGTGTTTACTCTTTTGTATCAACCTCCTTTAGAAGTGGGTGTTCAGTTTATCCATTTTAGTATCCTGAATCAAAGATCTCTCAGAGCAATGTTCCTCTGATTTTCAAGAGTCTATTTTCCCTCCCTTAATGTGGAACAGATCTTTACTCTCTTCCTCTCCAACTCTTTGTCAGTGTCTTCTCAATTTAACATATGTGGCTTTCTGTGAGCATGCTCATACTGCTCGCCCATCGTCTTGCAGATGGAAAAGGTTATGGGTTTAATGAAGTACCATGCAGGGCGATTATCACAAATTGCTCCCTGCAGATATAACTGCCACTAAAACAGGGCATCCTAGGTGTGACAGTCAAAGCTTTAGAAATGGCCAGCAATTAGAGAAAGAGCTCTTCAGAAATATGCAGGGATAAGTAGGAAATTACACAAATGCTTTAGAGTACTTGAGAGGAAGCATTTTTTGTAATGTTCCAAATAAAATCTATACCCTTAACGAGGGATCTTTCTTGTTACCATTTAATAGTCTCAGGTGTTTTGATGCCCCTGAACATCTACATCCACATCCACACGCACAGCAGACTGTCTGCCCAATGGGACAGGAATCGTCAGAGCATGTTTGTGCATCATCGCTAGCACCTTGACATACGGGTGCTCCAGAAGTGTTCATGCTATCACAATAGCAATAGATAATTGTCAATTACAACTACAGCTTTCAAAGCACATAATTAAGTTGAAATGAAGCCTTCACAATCATTTGCAGTGTGACATTCTCAGTCCATGCCAACATTAGCATGGTTCACAGTACAGATGAAAGGTAAGGATGTCGTAATAAGATTTTACACCAGAAAAGCAATCTATGTTTACTGAAAAATGCCGCACTATGTATGTTGTGAAGTAAGTCCAGAAGAAGGACAAGCACAAGCCCCATTGGAAAACTAGTAGTTTTATCTCTGTTTCCAAGCAGGAAACTGAACTAGCATTATCTTATTTCATACCTCTGCCAAGACTTCCACTCTCTTTTTGAGTATACCGGAAATATAACGGATTAAGCCCCATTCTTGATTGAGGCCTGCCTTTCTGTAGAGCTCGTTGAGTAGGCAATGAACAGTGACACCGTACTGTCCATCCAGCTCTGTGTCCCAGTCAGCGCCTCTGCCAGACAAAACACAGAAGGTAACTGTCATCAAATAAAATGCTACACCGCTTAACCCTACCACACAAGAAGCAGCCCAACTTTGATCACATTGCTCATTTTGGTGACAGAATTAAGTAGTACATGGGACATGTGGGCCTTCACCAGACATCAGTCATATGTGGACAAAACCTTCTTGATACCAGGAATTTCACATTAACTTGAGCACTCATTTAGCCATGAGCCTGTGACTTCAAAGCAACCACCCAAGGGATTTCCCACCAGGCTTCAAATTGAGCATACACGCTGACAGTTTGCTGGAGGAACACTCCATGTGGTGCTTTTTCAGAGTAGAGTTCAGCAATGTCTTCAGTACTGCTGAAGACTGCACACAATTTTCAGATGTCTTAGGGGGCTCTACAAGTTTTTTGCCCTGCCTCTTTCTTAGCTATTAACTAAGCTTCCATGTTGCATATGCCATTGCTGAAAAAGCAAAGGAGATTTCTGTTCCTCTCCTGGTTTTGAAATTCACTGCATTATGGCGTCTCTTTCATGTTTTGAAGTATCACAGAATGACCCTTCAAATCCTGCTAGAGTCCACCAGAAGTCCACCTGCCTTCTCAACAGAGACTCCCACAATGAGACAAGTCCAACACAGGAAATTAAGGGTGCTGCATGTAGTTAAACAATAAAATTATATTTTTCAGGATTTCCTTTGCTCTTTAAGAGAGGCTGCTAAACATTTTGCTTGGGAAATCGAGAAGATCAAAGAAGAGGTCCTCGCAGGAGAAAGACTAAAATAAAACAAAAACACAATCTTTGTAGCAGTAAGGAAGACCATATGCGATTGACACACACTTGTCTTTGCACCCAAAGCTAACTTCCTGCCAGGTTCCAGAAGCATTCTCCTGCACAGGAATAAAAGCCCAATAAATGCACTCCAGAAGATAATTCCGTTGGTTTGTATTTGCTTTTTGTTCCCTTAAAACCTATTTAAGTAGCAGCTGTTTACTAAACCCAGCAACTGGGGTTAGTGTATGTTAGCTTTGGTGTACAAAAATCACACCAAATCTTTGTGAACTTAACAGAGTGCCACAAATACAGCAGGGTATGTTCCCATTCATGGAAAGCATTTGTGCATTTCACTTGTGAGCCTTGGAGCCCGTATGTATTCACAACTGTGTGCCAATCAGCACTGAAATTTGCACAAGCATTTTTTTGTATCCAAATTATTTATGTAATCAAGCTAACTGAAAATATGCTCGTTTAAGCACAAAATATTTTAACCTCTCTCCCTTGAAAACACAATGCTGAACAGTGGAAAGCTTTTGCAGAAGAATAATCAGACTATTGTGACCAAACTTAAAAGATGCTGAAGTTTACACTCAGACAACTCACTTTAGTATATGCAAGATATACAAGATATCTGCTTGATCATGGAGTGTTGGACATTCCTTCAACTGCCCAACAAGCTTCCTGCAATCCACATCACCATGAGCATCTTTAGGTAAGTGCAAAACATTTTCACGGTCCTGATAACAAGGATGGATGAAAAATCAGTAGCAGTTCAAATTCAAACAGTAATTTCCCATCAAACAATACAACAGACTTGCAACATAACTCTGCACTTGAAATACAGACACATCACACAGTTATTGGAGACATGAAAAGGAGACTAACCCCAGGAAACACAACACACAGAATGGAACTTTGTCTCTAGTTTTGGTTCAATCAACACAGAAAGACATTTTTGGACAAAACGAATATTTAGCCAAAGAAGGAAACCAAATTATTTGCATGCTTTTCTTGTCATTTCCTGTTACTTGTAAAGAGAAAAGCAGAAGGATATTACCTTTTTTCAGTTGAAATAATTTAGAGCTTTTTGAGTTCCACCTCTAACTTCTATCTATGTTGTGCTTTATGAATGCAGATGTTGCCATCACAAATTTTCCAGGCTTACGAAACTTACATGTTAACTAACCAGACAATGCAATCTTGTGGTGAGTTCTCGGATGAAGAGAAGTTTTGTTTAATAAGCTATTCAGCAATTTATATGGTCCTAAAACACCACTTCCATAAACAGAGCCTTTAGAGCAGAATCCTTGAGAAGGCTGGATACAACCCGCTGCAACCATTCTCAGCAGCTGGTCACACAGATACTAAGACAAAACAAGTGCCCAGCACAACCCCATCCTCATGCCTTGTAGTGGGATGTCGCTGGTGCCTTAAGGACACCTGTCCTTTCACACACTCCCCTCCTGTCCAGACATTACCGTAAGTAGCATTTCTTGGAGAACATCTTTAAAAGCTGTGAATATCCCATCCTTCCCTTTGTGTGTTCAGTTAGAACTCAAGACAATGGCTTAACCTTTGGCTTTTAAAAACAAGCATCTATTATATTATTTTCTGTTTTGCACATACAATTACAATTTTTCCACTTGATAATGTCAATTTAACCAAAAATCCTTCACCCAGCGAAAAAATAAATTCCAAAACACAGGAGCAGCTATCTGGTGCCTCAGGCAGAATGGCTTGTCTTGTGAAGGAAAATGAGAACTAGCATTGGGTTTGGCTGGGAAACATAGGAAAGGCCACAGTATTGCATCCTAAAGACACAAGCAGCATAAAAATTCCCACAGCTTACCTTTGTCTCAAAGAAATGGGGATTATCAACAAGATTCAGAGACTTCCGGTGTGTGTGCAGAACTTTAGTGGGAAGAGACACAGACACAGCTGGAAAGCAAAGCCACCAGAAAAAAGGAAAAAAAAGTCTATTTCAGTAGTATGAAAATTGAAAACACCTACATGAAGCAACAGTACTAGGCAAAACCAACAGAAATACTTCCAAGAGTCAAAATGTAGAGGCAATGTTTCCGAGATGCTGTGCGTGGAACTTGGACACAAGCTCACATTCTGAACCTTATCTCCTTGCAGGCTTGCTCCAAAAGCTTCTGAGCTCAGCATGTCAAAGGCTCTGGTGCTACATGCTCAACTGAGACCTCTTATGATGGCCCATGCCTCAGAAATCCTACAGCCCAATGACCTGACCCTGCTAAGTGTTTTAAACATTTAACAGGAGGTATGTGGAGAAAACAGTCTAACTGGTGAGATATCACAATTAAAATGATAATGGTAAATGCAGACTAATGCTCTGTTAGCTTTGTATGTTGAATTCAATAGACGATCAGACGATGTGGCATATGAAAGATGGGAGAAAAGACTAACAAAAAAGCTTGCACTGGAGTTAAGGGAAGCCTTCCCTTCACCAGGGCATTGAACACTATGTACCTACATATAAGACAATGCATATGTTGGAATCCATTTACAAATTCAGTCAAAGCATTATTTTGGTGTAAATCTTCCAGTCTACTAGAAATGTAGCATAATTAGGAATACTGTCCTCCCTCTCTACTCCATTTGTTCTTACAAATTTAGAAAGTACATGTGCATACTTAGGTTTTTGTGGCATTGAAACATTTCATTCCACCACAACTTTGTTAAAATATTCTGTATAAACAAAGACAAATAAATAAATTCACTGACACGGGTTCTAAAATTCTATCCAACTGAGAAACTGTAGCAGCTTCCATAACATCAACTTTGATTAAGTGTCACATTTCATAGTAGGTAACTTGTGTATAAACCAAGACATGGGATACTCTGGGCACATGACAGTGACAGCTTCAGACTCATTCTTTTTTCTTGATAACTATAACATACTCATGCCACTAGTTCTTTAAATGGCAGAATTTTGAAATACTTGAACTTATCCATTGAAGCACCCAAAACAGGTTTTCTATTATTATCCCTAAATAAATAATATGGAGAAATACCTGGAACCTCCAAGCCCTTTGTCTTGGCCATTATTGACAGTATCTCTTCTGTGGAATGGTTTGCACTGAACACAGGTGGTTGATTTGCAGTCTTTGAAGTTGGAGGCAGGAATGACTTCAGTGCTGTACTCTGCAGGACATCATTTATATACTGATCCAGCTCATCTTGGCTTTCTAGTGTGACATACATAAAAGAAAAAGTTTATTAAAGGTAAAATCACAATTTATCAGTGCTTTCTTTTTCAAACATACCACTCTATTCTTGCTTATACAGTAGGGCACACAAAAATGCAGGAATATAATGAGCAAGAGATTTTTAAGCTGAACCAATTGGAAAGAAAAAAAATTACTCAGTTTTTAACACTTTGAGAACAGTTACATTAAGAAGTTGTTTTTCCCCTTTGAAAGGAAGAAAAAGAGTATTTTGCTGGTAGTCCACAGATCACGGTTGGGCTCAATGATCTTAAAGGTCTTTTACAAGCTAAATAATTCTATAATTCTATCAGCTCTTCCACACAAGCTCTTGCCTATGACTCCTCACAGTATCTTCCTCCCTCCAGCCTCTTCTACACACACCCCCATCTCCTGACTCTTCAGACTCAGTTCTACTGCAGCAGTTACTGGTCAATGCCATACTATGAAGGTAGGAAGAATCTGCACAAACTAAGTCATGCAGGTACTGTCCTCAGACTGATGCACGAGAAACCTGAATGACTATCAACTGTGCACCAAACAGACTCTGCATTGTAGGTAAACCCAGGCTCTCCTGATAGAACTTGACAGAGAAAAAAAAACTGAAGCGGAAAAACACTACCACTTTCACAGAAATCTGCTGGATAGCCTCCATATTCACTGTCAGGACTATTACGGCCTTCATTAGGGTCATCAAACAGTTTTACATCACAGTCTGGATCCAGGAAGCTCAGATTTGTATGAAAAGATGTGGTAAGAAATTCTGACAGCTTGCCTATCTTCACCCTGCCAACAGGAACACACGTCAAAGAGCATTAACACCCACCATTTTGACACTGATTAACGTCCACTGAGTTTTCAACAACTTCTCCAAAATTTATGAGACCTACTGTTAAATCCACCTTTGGTAACTACAAAGCAGCAGATACTGAGAAAAACAAATACAAAACAATAGTTGAAGATCCAGCTGGGTACTCGGTGCTCTAGCTACAAATTTAAATTAACTGCATTACAGTAACACCTACAGGCCTAACTCAAAGCTTAATTATGCAGGGTGAGACCCTGAACAAAGACCTAAACTCCAAGGATAACGCGTGAGAAACTAGGGCTGAAAAGTTCCCATGAACAGCAGTATCTTTTCACAGAACTGCAGTGCTGCTAGAAAACAGGAAGAGGAAGACACCCATTGAGGGTAGGCAAGCAAAAAGAGAATAGGAGGTACTGTAGAATCATATTAAATTGGTTTTATATGTAGTCGAATGGAACACATAAGCTGACAAGTACTACATGTAATTCATGTTTAAAAACACGTCCAATAGCCATGAAAGATAATTACTTCTTAAAAACAGAAGCCCAGCCAAGACTAAGTTTTTGTACTTCCAAAGGTCTGACCTTTGTTTTTCCTTATCCATTGTGGCAGTCAGAGATGACACACCTCTTGGGAGACAGATCTTTTGCATCGCATCTGAGGTCCAGCTACCATTTGATTGCCACATAATAATTAAAACTGAAACTTCCCTCTCTGCAGATTTCCAGTACAAGGTCTGTGCACTATCACAGGTTCAAAACTGAGGCTTTCATAGGATTTAATTTAAAAAATAATGGAGAGACCCTTTGAAGGTTCTGACATTACCTTGCACCTCCAAAATAACCATCCTCTAACTTTCTTATGGTGCCAAGAACTGCTGGATGAATGTCAGTACCATCATTAACTGAAAAAGAATAATGGAAGAGTTGAAGCTTACCAACACATTCTTAACTTATTGTGTCCAAATGAACTGCATTACTGGCTGTTCTCTATAAAGTAAATTAGACAAATTTAAAACAGAACCCACAACTGCTATCCATACTAGCTTATTCAAAAAACCCCCGAACAAACAAGCAAACAAAAACCAACCCACTCAAGACAAGTTCCAAAGGGTTTTCTATCAAATGTCTTTGGACAGAAATAGTATGGAGATGATGAGGAGATGCAACAATATAAAGGGGGAGTAGAACCAAAATGAAATATTACCATGTAATCTAAATTCAGCATCTACTTGAGAAAGTTAATCTGTACTTTTGATGTTAAAACTCAGATGTTTAAACAGGCATACCACCTGTCTCACCTTAAACTGACTTCCAACCTACTCCTCTGCAGTAATCTACTTTGCTTGAAACAGAGAAAAATGAGTTTACCAAGCATTGTGTGGGTAATGGGAAATGTCAGGGTTGGTCTCCCTGTCATCCTCCAACAAGAAGTGAGGTAAGCCAGCTCTGTCTTGAGCATCTCCACAATCATCTGATTGTCTAGAGCCAGATAGAAGTGATGCTGGTCAGTAAACTAGAGAACAGAGAAATATGGCACATGAGTAGCTGTCAGTGCTCTCCTTATGTGCTTTCCATTTCTTCCCTTAAATCATTCACAAAAGCCATATGAGCTATTCTTGAGCACAACACAAACTTCACAAATTAATCTAACAAGGCCTGTGACTGTGGAAAAGAAACCCATGCTTGTGCAGAGTCCATTTTCTTACACTTGTAGGCTGACTGTGAAACAAGTGAGCCATACAAACAAAAAGTTGACAATCACACCCATGAAGTAGAATCTTCACAATGATGAATTACAGTAACCTATGATCTGGAAGACAGAAATACTATAAATGTTGAAAAAAAATTAACAATAGCAACAAAAACAATAAATAGGCTTAAGTGCATGCTGGGGACTGTGAACGAGTAACTGTATGTCTCTTGGGAACAATCTGAAGGACAAGCAGAATACAGAAAAGCTGGCAGCTACCGTGGAAAAAAAGTTAGTTAAATGTACAAGTAAAGTGTGCTGTTCCCACTACAGAGGAAAGCCAAGAACCACAGTAAGAGACTATTATTGCTACTTCAGGAGCTGGAAACCAAAAAAGCTGGACAAACAATAGAAAGCATGTCAAAGCAGCCACAACAAAAGTTAAGGAAGGACATAAGCCTTGGGGAGGGATGGAAAAAGGAGGCTGGGATGTAAAACAAACATCAATTAGTAAGACATACAGTGGTCAAGGAGAAAACATCCTGTAAATGCATCAGAAGTAATAGGAAAAATCAGAAACTGTAGGTCTGTTAATAGAGAAAGAAAGCAGGTAGGAAGAAAGGATACAGACAAGTTGAAGCATTCTATGCTGTTTTTACCGACAGAAGAAAAGTAGCTAATTATGACCTGCAATAACAAAGGAATAGGAGTCCAGTCTGAGCATGGGAAGAAAAGGTTAGAGCACATAAATTCAAGCTGGCAAAGTCCAGAGAAATTGCTTCACAGGATTTAAGGAACCAGCCAAAACAATCCCTGAGCCACTTGCAATTAGTTTTGATAATTCAGGAAGAATAAGTCCCAGAGATCCATAGAGGAGCAAACACACTGCCTGTCTTTTAAATGGAAGAGCTAGGATAACATAGACCAGTCAAGCCAATTTCAGTGTCTGAAAGCACAGGAAAAGAAAGCCAATTCAAGGACGCCAAGATAATTACAAAATTATAAAGCAAGATGGCCATTCATATCAAAACCCAATCTCAGCAAACAAGTCCAATTTCCTTCGTTGGAAGCAATTAGATGGTAGGTAAAGAAAGTGGCTGACATCTCTCAACTTTTCCAAATTTTCACACTAGTGAGCTGAAGAAAAAACATGAGGAGGCAGAACTGCTCAAAAAATTGTTCTCAAAAGGTAGTTATTAACCATTTTTTCAGAATGAGACGGTATCTAAATGGAGTCAGCCTTTGCCCCACAACTAATCAATGTTTTCATTAGAGAACAGGATGAAATACAAACTACAAAACCAGCAAATTTGTGGACATTAGTCAAGATCAACACAGATGAGTTAACTGCTAACATCAGGAAGGTGAAATTAAACATTAATTCCACCCCCCCTCAAAAAAAAGTCAGGGGGAAATGTCTGGCTACAAAGTACAACAGAAAAAGTTATACAGGATCTAGTCAAACATGGAATAAGCAGGAACTGTCAGCGAGCTGTTAATGAAAAGATAAATGCCATTTTGGAATATATTAATACATGCTTGATACATGGCAAGATTTCAGATGGAATACTCCTACATCATAAGATGTGGACAAAGAGATATTTTGAAAAAAAATCACGAGTCTAAGGAATTTTTCCCTAATTTGAAAAAAGTGAAAATTGGTGTAGTGGAACAGAACAAATAATCTGTTATAAAGCTGCTTGTGATCAACTGACATGGGGAAGAACAGGAAAGGATCCACATTTTTTGCAGTAAATCTGATGTTGTTTGGACATTATGAAGCGCTGCAGAAGCCATCTATGGAAACCACTGAATGTCTTCCACTGGAATGCAAAGACATTAGTCAAACATCTATTTAGGAGTGTGTGACCATTCTTTATCCTGCTCCAGTTGCACACATTTAGAGTAGGTGACCCCTCGGCCTTCTAGTACCAACTGCTAGGATAAGTCTACAGGAGTGTGTCGTATTTCATTAAATGTATAAATAAGAACCATTAATTCTGGGAGGATCCAAACTTCCAGCTACATTGAAAATGGCACTACACAGAAAACAAAGACAAAACATCCCTTCTTCAGCACTGTTGACCCTTTCGACAATATAATGAAAAGATTACCTCTTAGTTTCTTGGAGGTTACGGTACTTGGCACGCTTTTGTGAAACTAAATTTTCCATCAAAGCAATCAGTACAAAGATATATTAAGTGACCTATTTCTGGATAAACTATTCATTAGCTGGAATGTTGGTTTGGGCAGAGATCAGCAACAACTTTGTCCTATTGATTTGCTGTGTTCTCCTAAGCCAGAAGCCAAAGAAGGCAAAGTATGACAGAAGAGAGATTTATCAGCACTCCTACCATGCTGATCATCCAATGCTCTTAACCCCACAAAGCAAAGCACATCTGCTTTATCAGACCTGCTCTACCTAAAGTAGGGTGACAGCACATAAAAGCAAAGTGCTCCACTAATGATTAGCCATTAAATAAGCAGTGATTTTCCTGCCAGCTTTACATGCTCACCTGAGGGGTAAAAGCAAATATTTGATTTCTTATCACATACAGCTTGGAGGTGCCTAACACTCCTATGTGTCGGTGTGGCCGTCCACTTAATTTCATGTTCTTGTTCCGGCCTGTAAAGAAAAGAGAAAGAAAACAAAGTCTCACCTAACATTTCCCGTGTCGTTTTCCACAACAACCATTTTACACAAGGAGATCTACTTCATTCAAATCAGCAAGGCAGAAGACAGATAACAGAAGGAGATGCTACAGACTGCTCCATTTTGTAGTAACCACCAATGTAATAGATAGGGTTCTTCAAAAGCCTGATTAAAAATAAAAATTTTGTCTTCACGGACCATGGGATCAAGTCTTTTAATTATAGTCATTGCTCAGCACCCAAAGATTCCCCATCAAGGGCAGGAGGTATGCCCCTTCAAAAACAAGGCCATCAACATACAACAGAAATTGCAGTGCTTTCACTGTAGAACCTTAAAAATCCTCGTCCACAGAAGGCTAAATCCAAATAAAAAGTACATCCAAATACAAGGACAGATTTTCATTCCTTTCATCAAGCTAATGAGCTCCACTTTTCTCAGTAGAGCTTATTAGTGAATGATCCACACTGCATCCTTTGCTCCAGCAGCCAGGAGCTGACCTGAATCTGTCTGACAAGGAAAATGAGCCAAACAAACATATGACTAAAAAAATACCACTGTGAACACTCCTAAAGAATTTACCATTAAAAACAATACACCAATACACAAATGTGTCAAATCATCCTACTCACCCCCACTACTGAAAGAAAGCTATTATGAATTATTATAAAATAAATGTAAGCTTCAGCAAAGCCCTGAAAATGTTTCATCTGTTAAAAGTTCTTTGTGATAAAAAGACTCATTCTTTCCCAGAAGCAGCATATGCAATTTCCTCTCTCCACTGAAAAGGGTACACTTTCTAAGACTTATGTGAAAGCCTTGTTACTTTGGATGCTTCAAAAAAATCGCCTGTTAAACAGAAAACCAACAAAAATCACCAGAACGACCCTTTACTAAAGCCAGTTTCTCTGTGGAAGTAGTTCTTCCAGGACAAGAGTCAGTTCTTGTCTAACTCCAAGGGCACAGGAAAACTTGTACTTTGGTCATGTTTTCCAATAAGGCAATTTTTTTTCCCCTTTTAGAGTTCCTTGTTTAAGACTCAAGTTCTATTTTTGTTAAGCTTCTTCGTACAAATGCATTTTTTTATATCAAAGAAACTGATTTAAATAAATTAAACAAAATAAATTGAGACAGTGTGAAGCAAGAAAAGCAAAACTAAAACCCATCTTTAAAAACCACCTTGCAGAGTAGTAAAGAGAGGCTTCCACGCTCAAATACCTACCCAGCATGGTGTAGAGGTTACTCAGGATGCGAGCTGGCTGCACTCTGAGTGGATGGATATCAGCAATGCTCTGAACATTGATTCCATGGTCTTGCAAGAGATTCTTAATTTGATTAGATTCTGCCAAAACAGTTACTGCATAATAGAAAACAAAAACACTAGTAAGAACCAAAGTTCTTCTCTTTTTAACTGACTGCCTCTACTGTCATATCTCAACAACTACATAGTTGACTAAAATTGCACAAAAGCCTCACTTCTTTCTTAATTTACGAGCCTGTGAGATCAAAAGGAGTTTTAAGAAGGTGTCAGACAGCTTTTGGCTCTGTTTCTCAACACATCCTGCCATTCTTGTCCACTCTGGACCTCAGGGTAACTCAAGTTGGAAAAGTCCTCACGAGGTCTCTGCTCCAATCTTCTGCTCAAAGCAGGGTCAGCTCTGAGGTTAGATCAGGTTCTTTGGGGCGTTATCAGTTTCTTCTGATTTCTTTCAGTACCACTCATTTGGATAACGCAGTCTCTTTCAGTAGATGGTGCTCTTCCCCCATAAAACAAGGGGGAACCCAACTTGAAAATCTCAATTGTTTTAATACAGCACACTGTAACAACACAGACAATTCAATGGGGAACAGATGCTGTTACCTCTACAGCGATAAACATTACAGAGGCCATGAAATGGCAGAGGTAGGAAAAAAAAAGTTCCCAAATCAGAGGAATTTACAATCCAGGCCTTGATCCAACCTCTTGTCTTGCTTGAGGTTTTGCCCATGTTAACTGGCTTATTGGTTTGGGACTAATAATCCAGTATTCTTCTTTGCATTATAAATACTTGCCAAAGAATGCTAAAAAATAAGCATTTATATTTCTATTAGAAATTAAGCACTTCAGAATAGGAAAACGATGTCTCCATGAGACATCAACAGGGGGTAAAGAAGCACCTGCCCATGTCACAGTATATGTCACGGTAACAGTGACAAAGGCTGCTCCTGATAAACAAGCTGGTTGCCTTTTTTTTTTTTGTGTGTGTTGAGTGGTACAGGCCCTTGAAAAGCCTTTAAGTCCTGATCAGCTGGTGTTTGCCTTCTGCTTAATTTTCTGGTTTTGACTGTTCCTGCATTAACAAAAGAAGCCATTCCCCTGGGGTAGCCAAAGGATAGCTGTAAGTCTGGCTGCCTCACCTCTGTGTATGGACATCATCCCCACTCATTGCTCTCTGGTTCCTCTGAAAAGGGGCTGCACAGAAACCCAACTAAACTGACTGGTCTCCTGCCCTTTCCTGCTAGAACCCACCAAGATTTTCCTTTCCACTACAAGATTAAGTTTGCCACTTGCCAATCCCTGACCAGTCTTAAAATTTTAACTAAGTTTGTGAAACCTGATCTTCCCTCCAGGAAAAACAGCAGCTAGGCAAACAGCCCTTTTCTCCTTCTCACAGTAACACCAAAGCATCCACATCCCCTGCAAAAACACAGAGTGTTTTTAAACATGTCTGCCTTCTGTTCAAAGGGACTTCACCATCACATGATCCAATTCACCCAGAATGTTCAAAAAACTCCCTCACCTTGTACCACAACATCAGGTTTAAATCCAGTGGAAAATCTCCTGTTCAAGGGATCAATTTCACCCGCAGCAAGAAATCCCTAGAATAAATCCAAAAGAAAGAAAAAAGAAAGGAAATAAACAAAAATTAAGTAAAATGCTTTTGATGATACCTAGAAGAAATCTTAACCAATTTTCATATTTTATCAGGAGAGCGGGACTTAAAAGCCTGGTTTCTCTACCCTGTCCACTAAGGAGTACCCTCAATAAAAGCAACGACTGCAATATTTTTCAGAACAAGAAAATGGTTACAACTGACACAATCTGCATGCTCAGATTCCCTATTTCAGATTTGCAGTAACTGATGCAATTTTGCCAGGCCAGTGATTTTTTTGCAGCCCCACAGAGATACTCACTGGTTCCTTTAACAGTCCACAGCTAATATTTGATAACTCTGTAGGCATCTTATGCCACAGAGTAAGGCATAGTCTAGTGGAGCTGAAACAGTGCAAAATCCTAGCTCTGGGAAAGCCAAGTCAGTCCCGGCATATTCCTCCAGCCTAACCATATATCCAGTCTATCTGACACTTAGCCTGGTTAGAAACAGACAACTGCATATCTATATATAAAAAAAAAAAAAAAAAAAAAGAGCTCCTGAAAGCTCAGAGTCACCCCTCCATGGTTCATGTACATGTTTCTACTGGAAAACACACTGTCCTCTACCTGTCAACTAAATTGTACTTAGACACCAAGTACTTTGTTTCATCTCAAAACAACATGAAATACGAGCTTACCTACTATACAAAAAAGAATTACCTCTGCTAATAGGCAGCTAAGGACATACAATGATTGTCCCCAAAGATGAGGCAATTTTCCCATGGGGATACGATCCACTGAGTGAGGATTTTCATACTCCTCATCCACCTGAAAACAAATGCATAAGCAAGAAAAATTACCCTAAAGTTCTGAAGAACAATCAGTGACATGGAAGTATTTGAAAAAAACATGGTCTACCATCTGCCTTTCTAACCTGCCATTATTACTGACATTCAGATCTCTTGGGTTTTACTTTTAAGGCTGCATGTTTTTTGGGACAAGAACAATGCTTCCTTTCTGTACACTGACCCACCCTTCAAAGCTGCAGGTTGAATGGGGACTCTGCATGCAGTTACAGCTTTGGTGTTAGCAGTTCCCCTTTCTTCTCACCATGCCTTTGCTGCCTTCCCTCTGGGCAGCTTGTAGGTAATTGTGTGTCTGCTTTCCAATCCCTTCTAAGATGACACTTGAGCTTCACTTATGTCTACCTACCTTCCTGAAGTAAAGGTGTTTTCCAAAAACAAAGGCTATTCCACCTTTCCTGTGTTAGCAAGAAAGGTCAATGGAAAAATTAAGAGAAGACTCTTATTAATCTAGAAAAAGAAAACTGCATTGCTTTTGCAGTATACAGATCTACTGAGGGTGGGGGAAAAACCCTCCTAGATAACATACTTACCATAGTCATTTTAAAATTTATAAATAACAGGCAAAATCTACCCTGTTTATTTGGCATGTTCATCAGATCATCATCATATCAAAATTCACAAGAAGGCTCTGAACTCTTACAGACTTGTTCCCACTAGGAAGGCAATTCAGAGTTTCCACCTCAGATCTACGAGGAAGGTACCAGCTGTTAACACTCCCCTGCCCAAACTCAGACCAACCCAGGAGGCTCCACACCCTTAGTGAGTAAGGGCTAATAAGTCTGGAGCAGGAGAAGAAGTTGTCAAGGAGGGATCCAAAGGCAAAGAGCATGAAAGAGCACATAAGCTCACCTGAATTTCTCTGTCACAATGGGAAAATCAGGTAAATAGTAACAGCAAAGACAGGAGAAAAAGGAGGAAAACCAAAACAAACAAAAAACTCAGCCCAAACCCTAATCCATCTGAAACATGTTTCTCACAGACAAGCTCTGGAAAAGAAAGAGCACAATCAATCAATAGACTAGACAGGCAGGACAGTCTATGCTTTATTTCTTCTTTGAGCTTCAGTTCCTAGGTCAGCATCAGCACTTCTTAAATATATGTCTTGCTTTGAGGATTTAAAACTTTAGACCTGCTCTAATATTCCGTAGGCACCCACATTCCCAAGTAAAAATTGTGACCATTTGGAAGACTAAAGTTTACCATTTCTCAGCGGGAGCTGTGAGAGGTCTCTTAGTTTTTGAATAATGTGCAGTAGCCTTTTTTTACTGCTGGTTTAGATTTATCAGCTACAGGAAAACTATAAAACTGACATTCGTCTTGATATCTGTACTTTGCATAGTAAAGTGGATGCTGCATTTTCACAGTACCTTTTCTGGAGGGACTGCATACAATTCAGGCATTAGAACTATTCCATTTTTCTCTCTAATAAGTATTCCTTCCAGAGCCTCTCTATACTCTTGTACCTGGAAATATTTTTAAAAGAGAGTGAGAATTCATGTTACAGTCAGCAAAACAGAAACAGTAAAGTTAATTAAGTTTTAGTACTTTCCAACAGTACTTTCCTGATGAAAGTTCATTAAAAAAAGGGGGCTGGGGGTGAATCATGACTTGCTGACGGAAGATTCTCAGAGACTGTTCCAGCATCTCAATATTATCAGCCTCAGAAACATGCACATACATCTTTAACCTATAACACACAGCTGCAGTACAAAACTTACAACATATTCCTATCAACAAGTCACTGGAACAAATCCTACATGAAATTTGCAAAAGATGACAATGCAGTGCCATGGATGTCAGCACTGACAATATCCATAAAAGTGTAAGGTGTATAAATTCTTAGCTTTCTACCATGCACATCTGTCTATGATTTTCTGAATTCTGCTTTGCAGGATTGGGATATCAGTTTCTCTTAACTGATTCACTTAAAAATCTGGCCTATGAAAAACTTAGGTATTTTTAAACAGCTTAAATCTATTCTAAGTTAACTGAACAGAAAATCCTCTTGTGTTGTTACACAAGATGTTATGAACAGGAATACCAGACCAATACAAAATAAAAAACATTTAACATTCTTTTTACCATCCTGCTGGTGGGGTATCCAACTGATACCAAATATAAACATCGAGCAAAGCTAGAAAATAGTGTGGGGAAATGGCTTTGCATTTCCATTGAAAGTAGTATCTTCTCACCTGAATTTTGTCCTCATTAAATACTCCATCAATTAGGAAGTATGTCCAGAATACTGGCCACTCACATTCAATATTCTCAAAGAGCTTGAGTTCAAAAAAAAACATAGTGCAGCCTGCTTGGATCCTAGAAATTCAATCATACTCGTTTAGTCATAGTACTGAATTAGCCCCTCATATTCCAATCATAATGATAGCCTATTCTATACAAGTAATTAAAACCTGGAAACCAACAAAAAACACCAGAAGTAGTCTCCCTGCAGCCTCTTGACTTCTTTTTCACATTGTCTTGAACTCATTTGATGGTTCCCCAGACAAATCAACCCTTCCCAGTCTCAGAATCTAGGTGTCATCCAAATAACTTTGGCTCTGCCTCAGTTCCCTTGGGCACCATAAGCATATCTAAGGGGTCACTCCTTACAGAACCATGAATTAACTTCTGTCCTTAATAACTGTTTTTCAAACCCTGAGTCTCCTTCAGATGTGTCATTTCTAGGGTAGATACTTGGATTACCTCCAAATGTGTCTTAACAGTGATACAGAACTTCACCCCTTCATGTAAATGAAACAAAAAATGTCTATAAGCAAGAGATAAAATTCTTCCTAACGTCTACTGAAAATATATATCAGAAGTACCTCTCTAGGTGTCTTGTAACCATCTCGGAGAAAGCGACAGCAGCCATAGCGACCCTGTAAAAACAGACAAAATAATAAAAAACTTTGCATACTGTTCTTCCCCACAAACTAATGTCAGCACAAAAGTATGTGCTGAGTTTTAAGTGTCACTTAAGGATTTTCCTGCCTCACTTCCATGCACCTGTCTGGCAACCCTTGTTTAATTACCATTTTTGGTTAAGAACAGGAGGTTCTGC
>NW_010141057.1:62321-64332 GCF_000699245.1 Pterocles gutturalis
AAACAAAAATAAAGGAAATCCTTACCTGCAATTTGGATATGATTTCACTCTTGGTCACATTAACAAGGTTTAGATCCTCTACTGCAAAAGCCGGGTACGAAATAATAGAGAGAAGGCCAGCATCTATCTCCTTTGATGTGGATGCCCTTGGCAACATGGAGTATAGAATGGACTGAGCAAAACAGGAACAGAAGAGAGGGATATAAAACAATTTACCTACTTCAAAAGACTATGTCACATGCAAATAAAATAGACTATTTGCAAACTGACAGAGAACTCACTCTATAATTATTTTAACTGAGCTAGTACGAGAATGCTTCACACCACTCACTTTCACATGATCTCCTAGAAACAGGGTGAACAGCATAGTCTGAAGCCATCCTTATGTTAAGTTCTTGGTTCGGTTAATCAACATTTCATTTAAAAACAAAAGGGAGAGGGTGTTGGGTTTTCCCCTAGCAAAGGAAACAGAAGACTAATTTTTACCTGACAATGTTCTACTTCATCAGGAAGAACATGAATCACTGACTTGTGTCCTCCATGAGCTCCAAAAAGATCTAGTTCATCAATTGCTTCCAAAGCAGCCTTCAAAAAAACCCAAACAACAGCCCAAAACCATTAAATAACTTTTAAGTCAAGTACACACCCTAGCACCTGCATTTATCCTTTGAAGGAAATTACGTAAGACAGAAGTTTGCTTCATAGATTTTTTCATCTTTACATGAAAGCTTGGAAATATTTTAGAAAAATAAACGTTTCTGTCTTTCCATTAGCGGGATACAGGACTGATGTGCTGGGTACCCTTCTTACAATTCAAAGGAAATGCAAAGCAATGCGGAGCACAGCTTCCACTGCTCAAGTGGAATATCTGAAGTACTTAGTAATAAATGCTTCTCCTGTACTATATTCCAAAATAATCCCCACATTCAGTAGCCTTTCATGCCTCCTGCCTGAAGGGCTGTTCAAAGAGGAAGGCTTGTTCAAGGCACGCCAGAATCAGCAGAGGCCAGCAACCAGAGAAGAGAGCATCAGCATCTCTCTGATTCTATCACTTCCCGAAGGAAATAGAAATGAGACATCTGCTCTCTCCACAGCCAACTGAGGCACAACATGCTCCACATCAACAGCTGAATCACCACATCTCATATCTCTTGGCCATAACAAATTTCCCTAGTGAAGACATGAGCAGCCCAACCACTGAGTCCATTTGGGCACTCCTGCTTTAACCTAGCAGGCTACAAAAGTTGGCTTTGAAGAAGCGGGGTGTGCAGCGCTGAGCAGGGAATGTCACATGAAGAGAGCAAGGATTGGACAGCCAGAGCCAGGCAACCAGAGCCTTCCTCTAAAATGCCTATTCACAAGGTTGCGGAAGAACTTAACGTTGCTCCGTGCCTATTTTTGTCCTGCAGCTGCATGGTAATGCCAATCTCTGACAAAAGAAGGATCACACAGCACAGCTTGCCTTAACTCTCTGCAGAGGGGCAAGGGTATTTTTCTTCTTCCAACACAAACATGGCTTTACTGGCTCTGCAGAGCCCCTCTCTCTGGCTGAGCACTAGAGCAGCAGATGTTCCTGACAGCAGCAGAAAGCCCCGTTGAGGAATTGATATCTGCAACCCCAGGCAGTCTTAACAGTGCAGAAAAGGCACAGAGACCATATGCCCTGTGCTGAACTGCTGCCATGGGC
The DNA here is from genome assembly GCF_000699245.1 of Pterocles gutturalis. Taxonomy (NCBI): domain Eukaryota; kingdom Metazoa; phylum Chordata; class Aves; order Pterocliformes; family Pteroclidae; genus Pterocles; species Pterocles gutturalis. The sequence goes on from NW_010141057.1 coordinate 64,009, forward strand.
AGCCACACAAAGCAGATACAGGACAGAAATGTTAAGAGGGAGGATTCCTGAGGCAGATTAGAAAAAAAAAATATCATCTACATCACCCTCTGCAGCAGGGCCTCCAGCGTTCCCCCCCCCAGTCCCCACCCCAAATAGCATTTTTATCGAACTCAGAGCCACAGCGAAACAAAGCTGTGCAGCAACTCCCACAGATCGTCCTGACACCGACGTGCCCAGAAATCATGCAGAGACCAGAGCAACCCGCGCCAGACTGTTCAGCACAAAAAAAAAAAATCTTATACTGGACAGCTAAGGAATACCCCCCCCCCCCCCAACTCCCCT
>NW_010141057.1:64398-70625 GCF_000699245.1 Pterocles gutturalis
CTGCTGAAATGCACCTACACCTTTGACCTTAACAATATTTGACTTCTGTCAAATATTTTGCCATGTAAAAAGCCAGTTTTCAATTACACAGTTACATTTATGGCCTTCTGAGCTTCATTTAGTATCTCCGTGACCTTGTGGTACGGGGAAACCAGAAATATCCACTTTCTTTGAAGTACATCTTTACTAATTTTTCTTTCTAAACCACTTGTGAATAATTTCTCAGATTGATATTCTACTGTTTTCCAGCATTTACATCTGACTTAGTCTTACCACGAAAACATCACATATAATACTGGGGCTGGAGAATTAAGAATGAGGGACAGAAAACCTGAGGCCACTTTATGAGACTGCACCTCACTGGATCTATCAGATTCATGGCTCATGGAACAACTGTGCTGAGGTCCTTATATGAAAGCCATTATCACAAGTATTTTACACTAAAAAATACTCACTCACACCCAAACAAAAATTCTTATACAATCAGTTAACTATCGCAGTGGCCACGAAGACTACGCAAAGGAAGCCATCAGGTTTGTGTAGAGCCCCTCAGCATGAAAGAACAGCCACGAAGGAGGTGTCAGGAAGACATTCTCACTTTGGCCATCCCTACGGAGCTCGCATTCAGTTCAGGGATGCCCTGGTTTGTCTTATCACCACGTTCCCAGATTCCATAATCCTGCAACAACAACAACAAGAAAAAATTGGCATGATTATATACGAAAACGTTTACTCTTCTGTCCCACAACATAACCAGACCCCTGCAAGAAATTAGTTTATTTGCCTTAAAAAAAAAAAATATGCTCCAAGTCTCCAAAGAGCCCCTCCTCATGTTCAAAGACCAGCACATAAAAATAAACCCCAGCAGAATCAGGTCTACAGTCATGAACCACTGTCTTCACAGAACACACAAAGCCCTTTATCCTTCCCCCGTGCATGCTTCTCCCTGTGCCTCTTCATCTGGTCACTTTCCAAAAAGTGTGTTAACACTTTGCTCCTTTTAGAATGGCCCATAAGATTTTAGTGAGACATCAGGAAATATTATTAATTATCAATAAAGAAAAACTATTACTATGATAGAACAAGTACACCTCACCCAGGCACCAGTAAAACCTCCACAGCCCTCCCACCATCTCCAAAGATGCTGCTCACAGTGCAAAGTACTGACAGGTTCTGGTATCTTCTCATGGAAAAAAAAGTCCATATTTTCCTTCTCCATCAATAAATAGTTCTCCACCCACATCCGAACAGTGTTCAAATGATTTACCTCTAAATAACTACTTACAGCAACTTTGTAGGCTGCTTCTATGTAAAAAACAAGATTCTGAATAAAGGTAACTTCATCAAGGGTGAAGATAATACGTAACCCTGATTAAAAGAAAGGAAGAGAGTAATTATACTGAAATATTTACTCTTCAGTGAGTTTCATGCTTTTGTTTATTTACTCCCAACTACTGCCCACTGAAATCAATGGAAAAACTCATGCTGGGGCAGCAAGCCTCAACACTTGCTGTTGATAAAATACTTCAAATGCCACCAATACATACTCTTTCAAAGACTAACCAAAAACCATCCCCGGGACGGTGGCATTCAGATAGGGTGGGTACAAAGCAGACATCTGAGTCAGCTCTGGCTCTTGAGAGCAGTGCATCCCACTTCCCACAGCTCCCCATCCCTCCGCCTGCTTAGTGCTCTATCAAGGGACCACCAGGTTCTCGCTCTGCAGGGGTCAACTGCAAGGAGCTCTGAAGACACAAAAACATGTAAGGAAACAAATCCTTACCTCACCAGAGTGGTACGGTTGAAAAGAGCACAAGATACAACAGTGCCAGCAAGAAAAAGAACACAGATGGGACTTGTGACACCTGACTTGATGTTGCCACTCTCCGAGGAAATCTGTCTGTCTATTAGGACGCCCTACGCAGTCTTCAAACACAAAACTCTTCTCTGACATGACTGTGAATATCTCATGTATTTGAACACCAACAAACACTAAGGGAATGGACACTGCCAGGGCAGTTACCATAAATGTGAAGTCCTAATTAAGTCACATCTTTTTTCCAGAGAAACATTACTTTCCTCTGTATAATAACCATGTAAAGGTTTTTGAAGCTAGTTACAACTTTTTTTTCCTTTTTCAATAAAAGCTAGAATAGAAAAAGACTGCAACAATAGTCAAGGCTAAAGTACCTTCTGCTTACCTGATGCAGTCATCTGTGCCAAGAAGAGCAGGTAAAGAGAAGTTGCATCCACTTGTAAATGCCCCCACTGGTCGTCCCCAACCACGGTGGCACAAGTAGCAGAGTTATACTTCGCATGTAGGCAGTCCTTGGTACTCTGTGTGCGTTTGAACTTCTCTACCTTATCGACCTAAAAAACACCACAAATTTCAAATCTGAAACATCTGGGAAGAAATTCTCCAAACTTCTTCAAAATTAACAACTTTTCTAAGGTGAAGAGAAACTTGAGGTCCTAATTTTTGTTATCTCACTTGAGTGTGCTTTAATTGATCAGAGTGCTTAAACACAATGGTAACTTTAGGCCCCACATCTCTTTGGGAAAGAAAGAAATTACCTTGTCGAGTTCAGATCTTAGTTACAGGTATGCATCTTGGTGAAAATCAGTTTCCAAAGGCAAAATGGTGATTTGCTACAAGCACAATCTCAAAAAGGTGCAAGTAAGAACAGAGTTTTGCTCAAGAGCTTTAAAAAGACTCCCTACACCACCATCTACACACACATAAAAAAGTCACTCTACAGAAAAGACAAATGGTATACATGCTTCAGATGAAATGCTGTGTAAATACAACATGTACTAATTCAGCTCATACCTATGACATTACCTGTCTCATCATGCACTGCAAGAGTCCCCGCATCAGCTTCACAACATTCTGCAGAAACAAAACAGACCAGTGACACCCCCACAGGGTCAGCCTCATCAGCTGTTACAAACAACATTCAAAAGTTAAAAAGTTGACACCTTCTACTGATGTCCTGCCAAAGGTAAAAAAAATCCATATTTGCCTGAAAAGCTTTATATTACTTTTTTTTTTTTTTTTGCTATACTGGTTGATTTTCATTCCGACATCGCTATCTAAAAGAACAATCTCTCTCCCTTCCCATTTAACCAACCTCTACACTCTCACTTTTGATACCCACTTTCCGAGCTGCAGACTATAGAAACTACCTCCCCTTCCAATTCTCCAGCACATGAGTCTTACCAGTTTGGAGATCGTTGCCTTGTCTGATTTGATCAAACACGTCTTTACACCATTTACAACTTCCATGAAATGACCCAACTGCACACTTCAAAGACTGCTACTTTAAATGGCATGCTTCTCCTCACAGGGAAGAGTGGTCTAGCAGATAAACTGCTACCCTAGGATCTAAGCAACCTAGGCTTGATTTTCTGCTCCTTAATATACCTCATGAGGGATTACAAGGTTTAATCAGAGAGTTGCAAATCTGGGCATAAAATCTCTCAAAAACCTGATTTTCAACAATTGGCCAACCAGGGGAAGTTTGATTCCTACATGTATCTGTTTTGCTTGTATTTTAGTTCAGACGTTACCCTCTCTGCCAGTTTTCCAAATCTCACTTGCTGGAAGGCTGTCGGGAACCCCACGTGCTGCACAGATACTAATAGGAACAAGACACGTACTCCAAGCTGGGAAAACCCTGAGAGATCCTAGACATAACAGCAATGTGAATGCACCACTTAAACCCACTACTATATGAAAAAAACAAACAGCGTAACTTTTACACTGGACTTTGACATACCTGCTCAAGCTCATAGGCTTTGGCCTTATCCTCATCCCGGTCCGCGTTCTTCCGATAAGCCATCCCCAGCCCCCACACAGCCAGGATGCTGTAGATGTTGTCCCGGACCCAAGCATCCTTATGGTCCGTACCAGCCGAAAGCAGCCCCGTAACTGGATTCTAACCACAGTAGAAGGAATAAAGAACAAACATTACTACCTGAAATCCCATCTATTAAGATGCACCAGTTCTTTCCGTATCAAAGGGTAACAGAAAAGAGAGTCAAAGATGACTGCACACTGTGGCTGCTCGCAATTTTGCAACAGAAGTGAGGTCCCATCTTGCTTTCCCAAACTCACAGAAGTGAAATGCAAAATTTCTTTGAACACTTCAGGATACGAAGTTTACGGCATCCAGCTGGGCATCCTCATCCACACAGGATTATTAGCTAAGTTACTGAGTGAAATTTGAAACACATTGAGGAAATAGCAATTTAAATTTTACATATTTGTAAGGAAAAGAGGGTACTGGGTTAACATTAGAAACTGAGTCTGGGATTTATTCTTCTCTATGCACCTGGTCTGTGGCATAATCTTGAGGAAGTAAAAAGACACTACTTCTCTTCTAACAAATTAAAATTTTATTGCTATTAATTTACCTGCTTGGTTTATGACAGCTAAAGCATAATGCATGCAATTTTTTTTTATAACCTCAGGAAGACAAATTCTGATTTGAACGTCTTGAAAAGCAGCACTCTCTGAAAACCAGCACACTGGGTAGTCTCCTGCATCCCAAATACTCCATTAAATTTTTCACTGCATCATTAATTCCCATCACTTCATTAGCATTAATTTTTAAAACTGTCTTTCTCAGCTGTATGTTCTTTACTTACAAAAAAATGAGAGGGAGAGGCAAAAGGTCAACAGAGCTTTCAATCAAATCAAGCCTTTACCACAAATTTCAGTGACCAAAGAGCAGTTGCCAGGACTGGTATGACAAGGGTCAATAAAGAGAAGTAAAATTTAAAAAAATACATACATATCAGCTTTTCATTTCTGCCACACACCAGTTTGCTCAACTCCTTCCGTAGTTATTTTTAAGAAAGAAGTCTTGAGGGAGAGGAGCTTCGATTACAATTTCCCAGGCTTTGCATGTGACAACTGAACACGACACGAGTGACAGCTTGACACACACAACCAGGCACCGTCAGTGCTGTTGTTATGGTTTAAACATAGCAATGTCTAGAGGCTCCCTGAGAGTAGAAACGTGTAGTTCTGCTGAAACAGTCCCTCCACATGGTCTTCACAGACCAGATAACAACCACCTACTCATCTATTTGCTGGGGAAAGTAGCACATGTGATCCCAAATAGCTTACAGAACTTTTCAGAACTTGAGAAGTCAAATCGAGGAGTAACAGAAGAAGAACCAGTGAGCGAGCAAAGAAAGGAGAACACGCTCCCAGTTCAGTTCCCTGTGCCTGCAGGCAAAAACCAGGATCTGAAAAGGCAGACCACATACTCACACTATTTTTGGAAGGCACTTTGTTTCCCTCCTCCCACGCAGCACAACAAATTTCAATGTACCCGCAGCTCTGCCTCGTCAGAGATCGCCCTGCTGCCTTGAGAAACAATAACTTTGGTTTGATTTTCCCCACCCTCCATACTGGGCTGGCTGCAAGTTAGAAATGCCTCCAAGTACCAAGATGGAAATCTCAGAAAAATGGCCCATGGAAGACTTCCAAAGACCATTCAATCCCAAGAGAGGGACCCGCCTACCTTCCAGGGGCTGCATAAAACACATCCACAGGCAGCTATCATCATTTCAGCACATTTGTTTCCTCTAAGATGGTCCCAGCCCTTGGGGCACACTGGGGGTAGTTCTCATGGACTGACAACACACTAATGTCTTTCCTCGTGCACATTCAGAATATTATCAGAACAATACAATAAATTAATTAATATTTTAAGTGGTTTTTTTTTTTTTAGAAAGTGCTTACTCTTAAATAAAACTACGATTATTTTCCTCTGCTACCTGCTGACACCATATGAAAAGTACAACCCTTACAAGGTGCTGAAGAACCTGAAGAAGCACCGAGTGTGCTTAACCCCAAAGATGTCAAAGGGATTTTTAGCACAGCAAGTACTTCAAAGCATTAGGTTTACATAGTGATCTCTAACTGGACTAGCGGGTCTCATCTTGCAAATCACACTGCGCATACAGATCCATGGAGAAAAGCATTTTACCAGCACTCACGGGTTCTGCAAGCTGAGAGCACCACAACAAAAGGCCGATTGCTGGACTTAGACTTTAAACAGTTGTATCATGCCCAATCCTACTTTTAAGTCTATCTGTTAGTCTGGAGACAAAAACCCCAAAACACAACACCAATTCCTACAGGGGACCAGACACTAATGAGAACTTCAGCAACACAGACACAAAAATAGTGGGGTTCTAACCAGAGCAGGAAT
>NW_010141057.1:70649-72929 GCF_000699245.1 Pterocles gutturalis
TGTTTAACTTGCATGTCTTATTGATCTGTCAGATGAAATCTTATGCAAGCTGTAGCAAAGCTTGCAGATGGCTTGCTTGCATGAAACCAGTCGTAACGCAGTTGGGGTTACCCATAAAAGCATGCCAGGTGTGTTTTCCTTATCAGCTCCATATGCTTTTCTCTCACAGTACCCTAGCAATACTTAAATGCATATAGACATTAAGCTTTGTTATTTTATGGACATAAAATTATAAGATTCACAATTTTTCTTATTCAAATTAACAAGCTTAATAAAACAGTTGGGAACAGGCTTCTGGTGATGCTCTTCAGTGCTTGCTCAGCTACTGAAGCATCCCCCTGGTCTCTGTCCCCAGGGCATGTGCAATAGCTTGCTGACCCCACACCACAGCAGGCCAGTATAACTGATGCAAGGGCATGACATGGGAGCCAGCAGTTTGGTCTTAGTCTCTTTGTACACCCTTTAACAGGATCGTACCTATCACCGTGCATGCTGCAGGGACTGATCAGCTGAATGCAACGCTTGCAAAACAAGAAAAAGTTTGCTACGGATCCAATCCTAGAAGGTGCCACATACGGACAGCTGTCAACCCTAGTGAGGGTTCCAGTCTCTGAATTAAAATTTGCCTCTAAAACCATGTTGATTTAGAGTGATTGGAAAGAACCTAAGTTCAATTGTGGCTACTGAGAAACCTGACCCTTGGAGTACCAAACACCTTAACAAAGCAAAATGTTGCTGAGCACACTAGGTGCTCTCCTCACTGCATCCTTATGAAAGCGAGCTCGTTACTACTGTCCATCAGAGCACGCCAGCTGACGTGCCAAGCCTGCATATCCAGCACGCTTGTGAATGCAAGATACAAGGTCATAGTCACACATCACCCTTGCGCTGAGCAGCAGCACCTCAGAGGCATCTTAAATGCCTCCTGACTCTTCTGACAGGCTGCTCTTGGGCAAACCGTCAGCTTAAATTCCCCTCCCTGGCTCCATCCTGAAAGGCACCAGGAAGGCACCAGCAGTGAAAGCAGCAGCCCAGCCCATCCCACCACGGGCTCTTCTGCTCCCAAGCAAGATGACGCTGCACATGGCCCAAGGACAACCGTCCTAACTTGCTCAAGCAAGCTCTGCATCTCTTCACCCAGCTGAGCAGGACATTTTCCATCTGTTGCAGTGGAAAACACCATAAAGAGTATAGATGTAGAAAACAAATCTAGAAGCCTCTCTTGCAGCATCTTTCTGGGCCCTCTTCTGATATCTTTGTCCCTCTGCCTTGGTGCTAGCCTGTGACTTGCTTTCCACACAGAGAAGAAAACTTACTTATCTCCTTCCCCCACCCCTGAACTCTCCCCAGCACTGAGAACTTAGTGGAAAAGGTGGCACTGAGTCATGACCATATATGCAAGGACTGTACACAGAAATTACAAAATTCTGGGTCACTGGTATAAACTCCCATACTGCCATTAAGTTATCCTTTTTATTATTGTTAACCATTAATACCATTAAGGCACAGCTTTCATAGGGCATGTTTGATCTTTAGATCCCAGAGGCTCTGTCTCTCCTCTAAACACAAAAATTAAGGCAGGCACTGGAAGCCAAAGTGACTTGTCCAAGGTCATCCCACAGAAAAAAGGCAGGGATGAGCACAACTCAAAGCATCTCCTGCAACCCAGCAGAGCGAGAGAGCGAAGTTATCTTCTCACACCATTTATGGCACGTATATGTTCCTTGCATTTGTTTCTAATGCATTTACAATAATTAGTACACAAACATTAGTTCACATGAGTCCGAACCCTGTACCCACAACAATGGTCAGTGACAAAAATGTTACCGACCTAAGTGGGTTTGGGTCCTCACTTCTTCTTTTACTGCTCCACTGCTTTACAGTTTCTTCTAACTCTCAACAAGTAAGTACATTGGGGAACTGATCTGTGCAAAAAACCCTGCTGCCCTCCTCTTCATGGACGGCACTGCTTTAACTGAAGCGTGACACTGCAGCGCATGCTGTGAGTGCCCATCCTGCCTCGGTGAAGCGAGCACATTAAGCAGAGAGCACTATGCTACATTCTTTTGCATATCCACTGGCCAAAAAAACCACAGAGTGGGTAATGCTTCCTCCCTACCAGCCCTGACATCACTCTCCGACTGCCGCACACGCGGGCAGCACTGCCCGTCAAGGCAGAGCCGAAGCAGGGTAACGCCGGGACAAGCTGCTCCGCTGAACCCAGCGCTGCAGCAGCTGCAGGTGGGCGCCGGGAGTCCCTGGGACGTGCCCCGGGGCGCA
>NW_010141057.1:72952-73197 GCF_000699245.1 Pterocles gutturalis
CCGCTCTGCCCGGGCGCCCCCCGGAGCCGATGCTGACAGACACATTCCCAAGGCCCTGCCAGGGGCCTCGGTGTTACTGGGACTTTATACGGGCACATATATATATATATATATAGTGTGTGTGTGTGTGTGACAACGGGTGGGCGTGTATCATATTTCCACGAACACATTCTATACGCAGGATTACTGTTCGCACGCTCAGACCTGCTGTATTTTCCACATCATCATCCAAGCTGCTTTTATAC
>NW_010141058.1:0-205 GCF_000699245.1 Pterocles gutturalis
GGGAGTGTGCGCGCTGCGTCCCGCTGGCGGTTGCAGACGCCGCGTATTTTATTCGTGTGAATTTTTTTTGCATCCTCCCAGGCGAGGGGAGAAACGCCACCGCCGGGTTTTTCTTCTGCAAATGGCCAAATTTGCTGCTTCCTTCCCTCCTGACCCCCCTTTTCGCAAGGTTTGGGGTTTCTCCGCTTGTGTTCCAACAGCTGGA
>NW_010141059.1:0-213 GCF_000699245.1 Pterocles gutturalis
AAGCGGAGGGACGCCGAGCCGAGGGATGCCAAGCAGAATCATGGTGAGTGCTGCCGCGGTGGCATCAAGCAGCATCCTGCGTGGCTCCAGGTGGGGGTCATTGGGGTGGCCCTGCCCAGCGCCTGGCGGAGGAGCAGGAGGAGGTTTTGTCCTTTCCTGGTGTCCCGGGGAGCAGCAGCCGTGCTGAGGCCGGTGCCGTGGGCCTGCGGCTCC
>NW_010141059.1:386-715 GCF_000699245.1 Pterocles gutturalis
GGGGCACGGGGATGGTTAGATCGGCTGAGATGTGAAAATCCTCTGCTGGGTGGCTGCTGGCCATGAAGGGAGACCGTTATCTACAAATCATAAATCTTTAAAATAAAGAGTGGAGCCGGCAGCGGCATGGCCCAGAGCAAGAGACACGCATACGGCCGGGTAAGGGGGCGGGGAGGGGAAATTAATTCCCAACTCACGGGGCTGGGGGCTAGCACTGGGCTGTGTCACCGTGGTGACAAATATCTCTGCTTTTGTACCGAGCTCTGGATTGCTGCGCTCCCTGTGCTTGCGTATTTCTGGAACCGAGCTCTCCATCGCTGGCAGTGTCG
>NW_010141059.1:756-1073 GCF_000699245.1 Pterocles gutturalis
TTAGCGGCTGCGTCCTTTGGATTTAAGTTGCTCTGCCTGTGCTGCTAATTATTGCTGATAACGCAGCGAGGCCTCAGCTGAGCCTCCGGTGGTGACAGAATCTTTCTGGGGCTTTGCAGCACAAAGATTCGGGCTTGTTTTCCTCCCCGCATCCTGGTTTTTTTCCTCCCTCTTTGCTTATTTTTCCAGGCTGCGTGGTGGGGAGATGCTGAGCTTCCGACTGCCTGCAAATCATTTCCAGGTTTTACCGTATTGCAGTTAACCCCGGGCACCCAGGCCTGCCTTCCCCGGTTCTTTCTTTGTCATTTTGTCACCGG
>NW_010141060.1:0-17860 GCF_000699245.1 Pterocles gutturalis
GTTGAATACCCTGAGGATAGCTAGTCTGATTATTGAACTCTGAGGCAAAGAAAGCATTAAGCACCTCAGCCTTTTCCTTGTCCTTGGTGATAATGTTCCCTCCTGCATCCAACAAAGGATGGAGATTCTCCAAAGCTCTCCTTTCATTGTTAATGTATTTGTAAAAACATTTTTTATTATCTTTTACCGCTGCAGCCAGGTTGAGTTCCAGTTGGGCTTTTGCGTTCCTAATTTTAACTCTGCATGACCTGGCAAGATCCCTGTACTCTTTTTGGGTTGCCTGACCCTTCTTCCAGAGGTGGTAGACTCTCCTTTTTCTCCCTGAGTCCCAGGAAAAGCTCTTTGTTTAGCCGGGCCGGTCGTCTTATATCCAAAACTGACTCCCATTGTAACTAAGGAACCAGTGCAGACCTCTGTTGCTGTTCATTAAGTTGTTGTTCTGGGCTGCCTAAATGCTAAGCAGCTCTTCAGAATCTTTTCCTTTACATTGGAGCCACATTTGTTGTTGACTGCAACATGGAAAAGTTGCAAAGATGTCATATTCTGAAGTTGTGGCTGAAGCCTGGGACTTTCTTTTCTTCCTATGTCTGTTCTCTGTTATTTTGTTATTGGCATGTATGGCCTACACACAGAGGTGACATTTAAAGAACACGAAATAAAGCACTTAAAAGCTAGGAAAAAACAAGATAAATGTTGTCTGTGCATTGTCAGTTTGCCCATTTTTTTCTGTCTATGGGTTTATGAAGTCCCTAAATAAAGGGAGGGTAATGAACACATGGGTTAGTGTTCTGTGCAAAGATGACAAATGTTATCTTGTCAGACAAATGTTATCTTGGCATCCTAATCCTGTCAATATTCACTAATGGCCCTTTTAAGTAGGAACTCATTGAGACACTTTACTTTCTCTTCACAATAATTGCAGATGGTATAGGCAAAACAGATTACCTCGGCTATCTGGAGGAGTTGACAGATTTCATCCAGTAGCTCCTGTTTTTTTCTGTTCTGTTTTGGGGGTGTACGGACAGAGGGTTGGTTAGGGTTTTTTTGGATCACCATAGCTGCAGCTTAGCGGACCAAATTGCCATTCAGCTATTTTATTGGCTCATCACAGTCCTTTTCTCATTTAGTGGCTGTATGATCATGTACTTTGAGAGCATGTCATACACCTTTCAGCAAATACTGATTGTCAAGTTGGTCTTTAAAAAGCAGTGTTTGTGAATTCCTGCAGCTTTGTAGGCAGAGGCATTTATCCTAAATGAGCTATGCCACCTTTTGCTTTCTTTCTATGACAAGACAGAAAGAACAAGTCCTAACATCTCTCAGAAAAAAAATCTTTCAGATGGGTACCCCAGGTTGCCTGCCACTCCATTATCATACCAACACTAACTTACCGCTCTCTGTAAACTTGTGGGAAAGACTGTCCTCTTGTCATCAAGCATCAAGGTCCTCTGGGCCTCTGTTCATGCATCTGTCTCTACCCGTGTTACTTCACCTTGTTGGGGCGAAATTAAAACAGCCTCTATTAAGCATATTTTTATTATTAAGATACCTTAAAACTTCGTCTCTGCTGCCATCTGTTTTCTTTTTTGTCCGTAACACTGTCCATGGAATTGCTGTAGTAGTGGATCCATGGACAGTGGATCTGATCTGGTTTTATATTTAACTTTTGAGATGTATATATTGTTTGGGTTTTCTACTTACTGTCATTTTAGCACACTAGATATGGAAAGCCTGAAATATTTGCAAAACATTAATTAATGTGTTAGTTTGGTGTTTTTAGATGCGGACTGGGCAGCTATTATGGAACCATAGGAGGTCCGTACACATACTTCAGTCCACAACTGAAAGCCCAAGAAAGATACGTTCCTCCTGGAAAGAATTTTTATACTAACCCAGGAAAGAAAGGAACTGGATATGGGTAACTTCGCAATATTGCTTCTTGCAGAGTATTTTATTCACTGTTTCTTGAGTTTTGAACACCTGAGTAATTAATTTTGTTTTTACAGTTATGCAAACCTTACCATAGGTGAACAATATGCGCATGAACCTGATGGGTATGATGTAGAAAGAATAAATGCAAAGGTAAAAATATTTGTGTTTATTATGTATTAGTGTTATGATTATTTATTACAATTTATGTGAACTTTTTGTTTCCTGTGGTGTTTCCTTTAGCTTGAAATCACTCATGTTTATTTACAAAGTGAAGAAAGAAAAAGAAATTAATGACCATCCTATATAAAAAAGATTTAGGTATTGTTCATTTATTATTTTTTCTTTGAGATGTCTGTCAGTGTTGAACACGAGTTCAACCATTCAGGATTTGACCTTAATTTTTTATTTGGAGACCTTAAGCTACAATGCAGTAATGACCAAACAATGCTAACAGCAAGAACAATAGTACTTATATGTTGTTGTCAGAAGATTGGGACCTCATTATCTGAGATGCTTGTTTTGGGTTTGTGCAGTGGGTTTCGGTAGTGGGGGAAGGCCTATAGGCCTGGCTCCTGTGAGAAGCTGCTAGAAGGTGGGTTTCGGTAGCGGGGGAAGGCCTACAGGCCTGGCTCCTGTGAGAAGCTGCTAGAAGCTTCCTGGGCTCCAAGTCGGACCCACCTCTGGCCAAGGCAGAGGTAGTCAGTGCCTTTGTGAGTAACAAATTGAAGAGGGGCGCAGTGCATGGAGCAGCCCTGGCCCTGAGAGACAGGAGTTTCTCAGGACCCAGCAGTGGAGAGAGGAGTGGGATGTGAGAGAGAAAACTATGCAGACGTGAAGGTCAGTGAAGAAAGGAGTAGGGGAAGGTGCGCTTCATCTTACTCAGTGGGGGTTTTTTTTATGGTTAACAAAATAAATTGTTTTGTGTTTCCCCAAGTTGAGTCTGCTTTTTCACTGTGACCATAATTGGCAAGTGATCCCTTCCTGTCCTTGCCTTGGTCCAAAAGGTTCTACGTTTTGTTGTCATGATTCTACTCCCCATCCCACCACGGGGTGGAGGAGAGAGCGAGCCACTGTGTGGTGCTTAGCTGCCATGGCCTTAAGCGAGGACAATGCTATATAAGAAAGACTGTTCCTTTTCATAGAATCATAGAATGGCTAAGGTTGGAAAGGACCTTAAAGATCATCAAGTTCCAACCCTCCTCCCATGGGCAGGGACACCCTCCACTAGACCAGGTTGCTCAAAGCCTCATCCAGCCTGGCCTTGAACACCTCCAGGGATGGGGCATCCACAGCTTCCCTGGGCAACCTGTTCCAGTGCTTCACCACCCTCACAGTGAAAAATTTCTTCCTAATGTCTAGTCTAAATCTGCCTTCTTTCAGCTTAAAACCATTACCCCTTGTCCTCTCACTACATTCCTTGACAAAGAGTGTTTCCCCATCTCCCCTGTAGCCCCCTTCAGGTACTGGAAGGCTGCTATTAAGTCTCCTCAGAGCCTTCTTTTCTCCAGGCTGAACAACCCCAACTCTCTCAGCCTGTCCTCATAGGGGAGGTGCTCTGACCAATTTCGTGGCTCTCCTCTGGACTCTCTCCAATATGTCCAGGTCTTTTTCCATATAAGTTCACAAATCTAAGAAAGCTCATAAATTTGTTTGAACTGATTTTTGTTGTCCAGTATATTTTCATCATATGTAGTGAAAAATAGCATCAGGAGGGCATTGTTTGGTCTAGGGTAAGAACAACATAAGAAACAATTTGGCTATCTGCAGTTGAGACAAATTCAGAGTCAAAGCTAAGCTTCCAATGCAGAAAATGAGAAGAACAGAGAAAAGGAGGAGACAGGATTGTTTCCGCTGGATAGAAAAAAAGGCATTTGCTCTGAGACATAAGCATGAATTACTGAGTGATACTATGTCACTGATGCATGCTGGCAGAATTTTCAAGCATGTATGTATGCATGTATGCCTAAGATACAGGTATACAATACTGTTAGACACATCTTAAATGTACAGTGCTTTTCCTGACATTTTCTACCATACTTTCATAGTGATTATTGTGCTTCCTCATCAGTTAATCTATGTTCCATTTGTGGTGGGTTGACCCTGGCTGAATACCAGCTGCCCCCTGAAGCTGCTCTATTGCCCCTCCTCAGTTGGACAGGGGAGAGAAAATAGAACAAAAGGCTCATGGATCAAGATAAGGGCAGGGAGAGATCACTTGGCAATTACTGTTGTGGGCAAAACAGACTTGACTTGGCAAAAATCAATATATCACCACTCAAATCAGAGTAGGGTAATGAGAAATAAAACAAAATCTTAAAGCACCTTCCCCCCACCCACTTCTTTATGGGCTCAACTTCCAGTTTTCTTTACCTCCTCCCCCACAGTGGCACAGGGGGCAGGGAATGGGGGTTGCAGTCAGTTCATCACACATTGCCTCTGTTGCTCCTTCCTCCTCAGGGGGAGGACTCCTCAAATTCTTCCTGTGCTCCAGTGTGGAGTTCCTCCCACAGGAGACAGTCCTCCATGAACTTCTCTAAAATGAGTCCTTCCCACGGGCTGCAGTTCTTCACGAACTGCTCCAGCATGGGTCCCTTGCACAGGGTGCAGTCCTTCAGGCACAGACTGCTCCAGCATGGGTCCCCCGTGGGGTCGCAAGTCCTGCCAGCAAACCTCCTCCAGTCTGGGCTCCTCTCTCCATGGGTCCACAGGTCCTGCCAGGATCCTGCTCCAGTGTGGGCTTCCCACAGGGTCACAGCCTCCTTTGGGCACAGCCACCTGCTCCAGCGTGGGGTCCTCCCTGGGCTGCAGGTGGATCTCCACTCCCCCGTTCCCCTCCATGGCTGCCGGCACTACTCTCCGTGTCTGCAGGGGAATCTCTGCTCTGGCACGTGGAACACTTCTTCTCCTTCCTTCAGCACTGGCCTTAGTGTCTACAGAGTTGTTTCTCTCACATAGTCTCATTCAGGTTTTTTTTCCCCCTTCTTAAATATGTTATCACAGAGGCGCTACTGCCATTGCTGATGGGCTTGGCCTTGGCCAGCGGTGAGTCCATCTTGGAGCTGGCTGGCATTGGCTCTGTCAGACATGGGGGAAGCTTCTAGCAGCTTCTCACAGAAGATACCCTGTAGTCCCTCCGCACCAAAATCTTGCCATGCAAATCCAATACGCCATTATAGGTGGTGGGTATATGAAATGTATTGATCATGAAACAAGAGCAAAGAAAGTTAGATGGAACATTCTCCAATACTAAAGTTAAATGCTTTCCATTCTTCTCTTAGAGTAACATACAGTAAAACTCCTTAAGATTGTTTCTTTCAAAGTATTTGTTTTACAGAAAGTGCAAGAGGAACATAAACGGTTGCTTAAAGGAGGGCCTTTCAAGTTAAATCTATATCCCCAGGAGTATTTTGACATGAATCCCTATTTTAATGACAAACCTTTGCCACCTCTGAAGAAGCCAACTCCAGAGAAGCCAGTTGCACCACCCTTCAAACCAAGTTCTCCTGCTAAAAAGGTAAGTTTATCTTGTAGCTACTGGAGACAAAAGATAAATATTCAGATATAACCTGTTAAAAGCTTTGCTTACAGCACCTAAGATAGAAATGTTGGGTGTTTCTAGTAATTTCTTATTTTTCTTACAAAAGATATTATTCCATTTAACTTTTCAGTTGACAAAGCAATGAAATCTTGTTTGACTCAACAGCAACTGCTAACTAGTTTCAAGTGACCTAAAAAGTTTTTCTCTTTAAAATCTGCATAGTGCTGTTAACATACAGTTAATTGACTTCAGACACCACAAAAAGATACAAAGCAGAAGGTTATGCAATAAGTGACAGTAAGACTAGATTACTGTATCAAAATGAAATGCTCTCCTATTTTGGACTCTGTCAGTCACTCATATAATTTTTGAACCTGCTAATTGCTCCCAGCTTATATAGACAAACATCTAAAAGGTAATTCCTGGAAGTGTCATGGGAATGGATAGCTGGAAGGAGCAGAAAGACTCGGCTTAGTCCCTCTGCTGAGGGAAATGTTGCGAAGTCAGGAGTTACCTGTTGCTTGTCCATGAGCAGCCACAAATTTGGAGTCTGCTTTAGAATTTGCCAACTCTTCAGCAGTTAGGAGAAAAGGAGGAAAAGGATGGGAATATATGTATGTGGAAGGGCTTAGAGAGCATAAGAAATAAAGCCTGGAGTTAGTATGAAGGATATATAGGAACATAGTTCATTAGTTCCAGTTGCTTAGTGTCATTATTTCTTAAAATCAAAATGTATATTTTTCTATTCCATAAAGCATTCCATCTTGATAGATTTTTTTGAGATGAGATACTAAATTTATGCCATTCACCTTAGGCTAAACCTTAAATTCACTTTGAAACGTGCTTAAGATGCATAAATATCTCTTAAATGACTCCAGATACCTAATACAGTAACACCCCTTAATCTGTCACTTTTCAGCTCTTCATTTTAGAGTTCCCTTATCAGTCATTTAGTACTGTGCTCTGCTAACCACTATTTTCCCATTATTATGTCCTTCACCCTTGACTTACTTGACTGACACTGGCTCATCTGAGGAAGATGATGATAGCAAGGAAAGTATAACTATTCAGAAAGAGACAGCAAAAATGCTTACACATGAATAATTGTGTTGGGTGTTTGGCTTCATAGACAAGGCAGCTGAGATCTTTCAGAATGGCAATCTGTTCAGAAAAGTTAGCTGCTAGAAAGTCAGCACCTCATCTGGGTGACAGTGCTGGTGATCCTGCTCCAGGCTCCCCATCCTTCACACCACAAGTGCTTTCTCCATATGTTTAAATTATGTGTACTTCACAAGCTACTGCATGCTTTTCCTCTCTGCTGTATAAATTCTTATGGGAGAAATTGCTTTATTGTTGATTGAATCTCTTACTGCTGCACTTTTCAGGAATGCAGCCTCAGCAGTCTGTGGGGTTTAGCTGTACTAGTGGATTGCAAAGAATGAATCAAATCTCTGGATGTTTTTTTAACTAAAATTTGCCAGTCTTGTAGTACTGGTGGACATAATGTTTCAGGAAAAGCCAATGCTGTATTCAATCCTATTTGTCAGAAAGCATATTGGTAATAATGCCTAAGCCCTTCTGTACATAACAATCCCTACGCCAGTACCGGACATGGAGGTGTACTAGTAAACTAATTGTGATGTAGGAATTCACTTTTTTTGCCATACCATAGCTTGCTTTAATGAGTTATGTTTTGACTTTTTCTGTCACATTTTTAAGATCCTTTCCTCAAAATTCAGACTTATGAAAGAACATTTAAAACTAAGGATTCATCAGAATAATAACTAAAATTTTCCTTAAAGTTTCCATTGCAAATTTAAGGAATATTTGTTTTTTGTTTTCTTTTATATAATATGATGCAGTCTGCTATTCATTATTCTTACTTGCTTTTGCATGAAAAAATATTTTAATTAACACAATTATATCGTAGATTGGCACTTGAAAAATTCTTTTTCTTTTTTTTTTTTTTCAGTCAGGGGGCACTAAAGCAGGCACATTTGATCCTTACCCAAGCCATTCTGCTGACCCTTACGTAATTAAAAAACCTAAGGCTGTCCCAACTAATAAAGAACAACAGATCTTTCTTCCTCCTCCTGGACCAAAAAGCAGACCTGTTAAGAGCATAATAACTTTAAATGTCACAAGGTAAGATGCTTTAATCTGAGTTCATGTTTCATGTATGCTGTCTACCAAAAGTCATTAGCAAAGCTGTTTATTATGGTCTAAAATAATTGAATAAATGAAGGAATTAATTATTGAGGATAAGAAATGTGTAAGGAACTTGGTTTTCAAAATTTATTCGTACTCTTCTGTAAACGCAGATTACTTTACAAGGCTATACGTATCATAGAGACCTTAAAAATCATGCTGTAGAGGTGTAACTGAAACTTTTTTTATTTTCTGACTTGGTAAATGTAAAAAGACTAGGAATGTTCCTGTTAAAAACAAAATCTGTTTTTGTTTTCCCCTCTGTTTATGGAATAAAATTGTCTCCCTCTGCTAGCAAACATAATCTTAGGTAATGTAAGCCTGTGAAGATTTTGAAACAATGGTACTCAAATTGTATTCCTAACTACAAACATATCACTGTGCAATGTTAGAGAAGATTTATAGTACACAGTGTATAGATATAGGTAGATAAACACATAATTCTTTACTTTTTTATCTTACTAAGCTATAACTGTTATATTTAAAACAGTTTATTTTCTGGTTTCTGCTCTGTTGTAATTCAAGCAGAAAATCAAGACTATGTTCTTTAAAGTTATTTAGAGAAATAATTTTCAATGCAGGTTGCCTGTAGAACAGTTAAGCATATTATTTTGCATACTCCATGAGTGACATAAAATATTTTAACAGTACTTGATGAAAATTGGAAAAACTGTCTTAGAGGAATCTGCTTCACACTTGTGATTTGGCTTTTACATACCATATGTGAACTCTCAGAAATACAGCTTTATTCACCTGTTGCTGTTCTGTTTACTTTATTTCACCTTGTATCAGCATTTGCATAATCACTTTTAAAGTTGCAGGGATAGTTTTAAGTTTTTATTTGCACTGACAAGGCAGAACAAGAAGGTACATATTACTCCACATTGCTTTTCATTACTAATGGAAAGTAAGAAATAATTGAAAGTAACTTTCTGGTACAACAAAAAGTGCGGTAACTACCAACACTGATGTAAGAAAGTGCAACCTTCCTTGTATGCACTGGTGTTCTTCAGCTAGTAAAAGGGGAAAAGAATGGTGTATTGGTCTGAGTAGCCTTCTTCTTGGTGTAATTGTTTGTATTATTGTTTTATCAACAGAGGAAAAATTCAAGTTCCCAAATGAAATGTTTTTGTTGGAAAAAAAACCCCTAACTGTATGCGAACAAGGTTCCAAAATTGATGGGATGGCACACATTGTGAGATGTCATTGTGTGCTCACAGATACAGTTATGATGGTGGACTCATTACAAATATTTGTAAAGAGAAAAATGTCACGTATCCACAAGAGAGAAATTTAGCCTAAGATTTCAAATTCTCCACTACTATTTCCTTTTAAAAAGAATTTAAAAGAATGTATTTATTTTTGTAAAGAGTGTATTTGTATTTTGGATCCATTATTCCTAGGTTTAATAGAATGAGAATTGTGAACTGAAGCTCATAGCTTTTTTAAGAAATATATTGTAAGAAATACGGTAAACTGGATTACAGTTCTTCATGTACTTTCCAATGGCAAGCTTGTCTTCTGATATTTGGCCCATAATCCTGTAATTGGATTTGCTTGTGTAGATTCTTGCTCTCACGCAGAGCTCTATGAAATCAATGTGACTTCATGAGGATCCAAGTCATTTAATCTAATTACAGGACTGGCTGTACTACAGTTTTTCACTTTTACAAACCTCCTGTAATTTGTACAGTGCTATTCCACAAAAATGTAATAAGTTTCTCTTCATTTACATTTCAGATCATTAAATGTCAAGAACTATAAGACTGCACAGCTGACATCTTACTAGGTATAAAAGGTGAAATGAGGGGTACACTTTTTAGACTTGTAAACTGTTAACAAAGCAAATAAAAGTGTGAGAAGTGGATTTCGAGTACATAGGACAATCCAATCTGTTTAATTACTGAGACCATTGTCTTTTGTTTCTAAATATAAAGCTATAGTAAATAATTTCAGATCATTTATTTATTAAGTCCAAGGTTGTATTTTTATATAAATTGTATATAATTTTTACATAAATTTTTACCTTCTTGCTTAACTGGACTTTTCAGAGGTACTTTTAGAAAACATACTTTTTTAATGAGTAATTTGGGTTGCAAATAGAATATATATTGCAGTGGAAGGAAGTGCCTATATTTTAAATTGAATATCAGTGTATCTATTAACCAAGTTAGTCATGTGTGGCACACACTGAAACTAAGGCCATTGTTTCCCTTTGGTAGAATTACAACTGTTACTTTATTTCAACTACAATTTTGTGTAAGAACTGTCTGAAAAATATGTAATTTTTAGTTCTGATGGCGTTCTCCAAATGACCAATGTCAAGCATTGTTCAAAACCAACTGACAAGCAGGCTCTTGTGAAAGGAGTCTCTCTGTTTACCAGTGTCTGTTTACCACTCTTCCTCAATTTCCTGACAATCATAAGTGCTGCCAGATAATATTCTCCCAGAGCAGCTTAAGTTAACTTTGTGTACATGGAAGGTTCCTAACAAATCTGATCTGTCTTTCAAACTAGCTTCTTCTCAGATGGAACTGTGATCCTAAATATACACCTTACCTCCATCTTAAATATTTTTTGTCAGGTTTTTAGATGTGGTCCAAGAATTTTTTTCATGTAAATCAAAGCTAATTTATTATGAAAATTAAAAAAAAAATTACTCTGCATTTATTTATCCAAATTATTACACAAAGAGAAAATTTCTTATTTTTATTAAAGATTTATCATACCACTGCAGAATATTCATTAAATAGTATCCTTATGGCTGTTCCCAGGATAAGAGTTTTTTAAAGAAATTCCAGACTAGATCTTGCATTTCCGGGCATCAATGAACATAAAAATAAACCCAAGAATTGTTGGTCAGGTCTTCCACCATCTGTTGAGGCAGAAAAACCATCACCTTGAGATCAACAGGACCCAACCCAATATTTTAAAATATGAATTTATACAAGAAGTTTGATGTTTTCTTTATCCAAAGACCTATAAGAGAATGCCTTTGTTCTTTGTTCATACCTTGTATTAGGTAATGGTACCAGTGCTGACCTTAGGTACCTTAGTGTCATCTATGTTGACCTATAAGAGAATGCCTTTGTTCATACCTTTTATTAGGTAATGGTACCGGTGCTGACCTTAGGTACCTTAGTGTCATCTTTGTACAGAGTATCAGGAACATTTGCCATGTGCACTTGTGAAGTCTGCAGATGCAGCATTTCTAGGTAGATTGAATGGTACTGTACTTGCTCCTAACTTATGTTCTGATGTAGTACAGTTGATGAAGACTGCTCTGAAGTTTTTCTTTATGCTGTCTCTTTTCTGCAATTCTTCCTCTTCTATTTTCTTCTGTGTTTCAATGATCTTTTAATTCACTAACAAGATGGAAATACTGAAAGCTGATTAAATTATATGGAGCTTAATAAAAAAAAAAAATCAATCCAGCTTGTTTGAGAAGATTTTAGTGTATGTGGACTAGCCTCTTGTGGTCATCATGGGAGCCAGTAAGTTATCCTGGAAAGTCCCCACCAGCAAATGTGCAGTCCCAAGGAGCTGACACCCAATTCTATCTAGGGCCTCAGGATGCTGTTTTAATACAAATACTAGTTGTGTCCCTTGGCTTCTTGGCAGTACCTTTTACTGTGATGGTGGAATGTAGAACTTCCTTAAAAGTTGTTACCCAGTTATCTAAGGTAAGGAGGACATTAGACATTGGTCGCATTTAAGAGATCCAGTCTGAAGCAACTTCATGTTTATGCAAGCGTTAAATGCAATTATACACCTGACCTACTCAATAGCCCCAGTATTGACCATTTCACTGTCCTTGACTTTGGGTGTGCAATGCAAACTGGTGGTGTAATAGTTCTGCCTATCTCAAGTAAAAAACGGGTGTGCAATGCAACCTGGTGGCGTAATAGTTCTGCCTATCTCAAGTAAAAAAGGGCAACAATCCCTTTTGTATTTTAAAACAATTTTACAGGAAAAAGAGAACAAAACTGAGATCTTTAATGTAGTTTTCAGTCATTCTGCTGTACCTGTATCCATCAGTATTGATACAAAAGTATGCTTTATTACATTTACAGTCTTGCTTTACAAGCCACATAAATAATTGTTAATTTGCTGCAATCGGTCTTTACAACTTATTGGATAAATAGGAAGAAATTGATTACTTTTATGTGGTAATAGTCTCTGAAGAGATGGTGCCCTTTATTGGCCAGGAGCTTGTACACCTAGTGTTGTACTAACAGGAAAGTGAAAATAAATAATTACTTCTAAGTCTCTTCTGGAAACACCAAGAACTAATGACATGGTTTGACATTCATGGATTTAATTATTAAGGAGTGAGTCAAAAAATAAGTTCCTAAAAATAGTCCTAAGAGTGTTGTAGAGACACTGCATACAGGCAGCTTCAACTTCACAGAATATTTTATGCAGTATTTTTTGAGACATCCTTCCTGCCCATGGTCCTTGGCTGAGAAAATCGGAGTATCTGTGCAGTGATTATAATTTTTGTGCCTTTCATAGCTATGAGCATGTTCTCTGAATATGTTTACACTGAAAATACTAAAATTAATGTTTTAGCTAATAAGCTTTCTAAGTCAGTATCTAGTAGAAAGAGAGGAAGGGTGCCTTATGTTGATTAAAGATAGACCAGAATTAGGTGTCATCTAAACCACATGTAGACAAAGATTAAACTTAAATTAGGACTTCCTGCAGAAATAACCAGTGAAATGTTGTGGCTTACGCATTAAGCTGTATTAAGCTTTCCAACTACGCAATCCTAGGGACAGAATTCTACCTCCTGTAAATGTCCCAGTTTCCTTAAATTTCTTTATACTGCTTACATTGTGTAAGGATCTGCTTTTGGGAATCTGTGGAATTCAGCCAAGTATCAAAAAAACAGGCAGTTCTTTTTAGAATGTAACAGAAACATGGAAATGACTGGACATCAGAATTGTAAATGTTTTACAAAAGAAAATAGTTTATTACAATTTATTTGAATCAACAGACTGTTGTAGATTACCGGGAATTGCCTGGAAAAGAAAATCAGCTAGTAAGATATTGCAAAATAAAGTCCATGCCTTGTGAATCATATTGCAGGGCTGTACACATAGAACAGAAATGTCTCAACAAATTCTAGTAGAATATTGAGAGTAACGGTTGTTATTACATGGTCCCAGAGCTGTAACTAGGTTTCATTTACCCACAGACTAGAGCTGTATCTTGGCATCAGCGATAAATATAATCCTTATGCAAATGGGCAAATTTAAACTGTAATGCAACCCTCTCATGTTCAGTACTCCAGAGGCGATTTTCTGTTAGTAAGTGTTCTTTGGCCACTTCTCTAATGCCACCTGCATATTTGGAAGTGTCCTGTCTATACTCCTGCAGTTCTTTCTTGAGGAACTGATTTTCCTCTGTGACGTTTGTTACTGCTGTTGATAACCTCTTGCATTCTCTGTTTATGCTGGTCAAACTAGACTTTAAAGATCAATACCCGCTTTTGCATTTCTGAGTTCAATCAGAAGTTTCTCTTCTGTATAAGCTATATCTGAGTGGAGTTTCTCAAAGTCCTTCTGCAGCCTCTCTTTAATAGTGGAACATTTCTGCAGGCTCACTACAAGGTTCAGGTTTTTGGCTTCCAGTGTTTGTGTAAACTGAAGAAGAGTTTCCAGTTCTGAATGCACTGTGGTTTCTATTTATTTTCTTTGTTGCATTTCCCTTTGATTTCTTTCAAGCTCGTGCATTAGGGAACCATTTTCTTTTGTAAGCTGAGATATTTCTGGCTGAAGTTTATTTTTTTCTATTGACTTGAAGCATGGCTTCAAGTTCTTGGCTTCCTTAATACATTCCTTGTTATCTCCTTGTGATTTAAGCAACTGGATTTGCACCCTTTTCTTCAGCTAAATCCTTAATTTGCACACGACCTTGTGATATTTTTTCTTTCAAAGACTGTATGGTACCAGTAAGAGGTTCCACTTTGTTCTTGTGAACTAAATTTTCATTCAGAACATCATGTGCTGTTTTTTGCAAATGCTCAGGAATTTTCAGGGACTTTTGCAGTGCTTCAATTTTGCCATCATATTCAGAGGCTACTTTCATTTTGTTGAACTTCTGATTTCCTAGCTTCAATAACATTGGATTTGAAATAGTCTTTTGTTCTTTTTCTTTTTTCAGTTGTGCTCTGTTATTTAATGTCTTACCTTTCACCATCTTGGAAAAAGAATTAACCTGGAACCTGTCACCTTCACTGTAATTGCTTCTCAATTCTTTATGTACATTTTTGCTTGGAGATTCTGCTTTTTCACTGTATATGGTTGTAGGAGAACCACCCCATGCACTGGCACATTCAGAGCCTTTATAAAATTCTTGATAAAACTGTAGGCCATTTTTTTAAGTGGATCTAAACCAATATGTGTTTCATCTGAAGAGTTCACCATTTCTGCACTTTCTTTTAAGTTATTTAATTTTTTTCTGTATAAAAAATCAGATTTTTCTGTCTTACCTGCTAACAAATCCAAATCATTAGAGACTGACTTCTGATATTCTTGTTTCAGCAACATGGTAGGATAGTTAGTATTGTTTGTTTTATGAAACTCTTTCCTGAGGTTGGGAAAAGTTATTCTGGAATGTTTAGATTCACTCAAAAGGACCTTCTCATGGGCAGCAGGCACCTTTTCTGCCTCCAAAGCAGTGCCAGATAGCAAACATCCATATGTATGTTCATTTTTCATTTTGAGTATCCTGTTGTTTCCAAGCAGATCATCTGAATTTTCAACCTTTTTAGTTGCTCTAGTTGTAAGCGAAATCCTGCGTGGAATATTTATACCACTGATATTTCCAGTATTGGAATTTGCTTCCACGTGCTCATCTGAACAGGGCTGTTGATCATGATGAACTTTTCTCACGCAAGACAGCAATTCAGGATTTTCCATAAGCTACCCCACAAAATTAAAAATAAATTTACAAAAAATTGTCATGCTGTAAAAATTGTGAAACATTTCAGTACTGTAAGCTTAAGACAACTAAATTGTTACCAAAGTCACTTATCAATCAAGACTTGTACAGTTTACCGCTGCCAATGCCATTTACCCATTACAAGAATGTAAACATTCTTGTAGGCCCCATTTCATTTAGTAGTGGGCTTTGGAGCAAGCACAAAATACCAAGGAAGTGTCTTAAATTGATGAAGTATATTTCTAGAAGAGAGAGAACTTCAGGAGACTCTAGTTTGTTTGGCTTTTGTCACCCCAGTCCCTATGAAATAAGGAAAACAGGAGTTCACACTAGATGTAGACAGAAAGAGTAGGGTTTATGCAGCATTCCATAGGAGAGGGACAAAATTTGTTCCTCTGTCTTCTCTGATTCTCCGCCCTGTCTCCCAATATGCTTTGCATTTGTGCTCTCTGCCCACTAAAGATAATCCATGTTAATTAGGGGATGATCAGGTTACAGTTTTACCTGTGCAGAAGAGAAACTCATTTTTAATCCTAATGGGTGGGAGGAATAGTATACGTAATTATGGCTAAAGTTCTGCTACCTAGAAAAATCTCTGGGAAAAATCTCTGGTGTTTTTTAAAAAATCCAGAATACCACTTGGGTTGTTGTCCAAAAAAACCACGTCACTCTCGATACGCAAGGTGCAGCTAAAGAATAACTTGTTTGTAGGTAAAAAGTGTTACACATACCAGAAGTGCATCACTTGGTGTGCAAGTCATCAGAATCTCGTCTGAACAACACAGTGGAGTTTTCTCTTCAAATATATTTTGCTTTAGTATCTTACGGATTTTAGACTGTAACTGAAGAAGATGGAGATTGTTTACAGAAAACTTACATGCATAAGTATGTCATTTTTCCAAAAATATCCCATTGCTCAAGAATTACATATATATATGTTATATAAAGAACCAGATAAAACGACAGCAGAAAAATGCTCCTGAAAAGGTGGCTTAGCATTTTGTGAAATGTGTCGGTTTGCAATAATAGAAGAGGTTCTGCTGACAGTGACATAATGTGGAATTAACTTCTTTGAAAACAATAGAGCTTCCTTGAGTTTACAATGATGTAAAGGAGAGAAGGAGCTGGTTCCTCCTTTTTTTTCCCCTAACTCAGAGGTTTACAAATTGTTTTTATAAGTCCCCCAATAATACCGGGACTAAGAAGGAGCAAGAACCTAGAAGTGAGAATCTGCTGTTTTATGATGGACAGGTGGTTAAATGTATCCTTAATGGACACGACAGTCTAAGAACAGAACTTAAAACACCTATGGCAGTATCTAAACATGCAGCAGGAAGCTTTTGTATTTTAAGAGCATTTGTGTTCTACTTTTACCGTGTTAATATTGTCTAGAGTCTCTTGCTGAAATGTCTGAAATGATTCCAGCTGTTGCTGAAGAACCTAAAATGTATAAAATAAACATCAGAAAAGTGATAGAGGTGTGTGGGGGTGTTTGTTGGGTTTTTTTGTTTTAAACATTGAGATGGGTTAGGATATTTTCTTAATTGAAATTTCATTTCTTTTTCAGTCCCAAGATTGTTTTCACCCAGCCTGAGTCAACAGGAGTTAATCACATGCTTTCCTCACCATTCAGTAGCCATTTAGAACCTTATTTGCAGCACTGGAAGGAGTTCAGCATAGTTCTTCACACAGTTGCTCGTGACACAGAAAGCACTGTCCAACTTGGCATTACTCTGGATCTTAAGTCTGTGCAGTGAGAGCAAATGTGCTCCTGTTAGAATTCCTAGTCCAGTTGCAAAAATCATCTTTCTGGTTTAGACTGTGATGTACTGGTTGGACAACATAAGAAAGCTGGACTGTCTCAGAGATTAGTAAAGGGAAACCCTAATATTCTGCATCAACAGAAGTAATATTGGCTAAGCTCTAATGACTTACAAGTGCTTTAAAATAAATAGTGCAAATTCTTTACATAGGTCAAAGGATTTTCCTCTGAATTAATTATTCTTAGGTCACAGGAATTCAGGAGCTCAGTGAAAATCTTAGCTAAAGGAATGAGCATGTCCATAGAGCTAAACTTGTTTAGCTTTCCATGTGTTCTGCTTTGGAAGAAAATGCCCCAAAACATAAAAGAGGAGGAAAAGAGGCAGGCAGAAAAGTCCTCCACATCATATACCTGAGTTATCAAACTATGCAACCAGAACCCAAACATACTTTGCTAGTCATTATTCAAGTGGAAATTGTAGTTTGCAAGTAATGCTGTAAATTTCAGAATACTTCAGCCAGTCTTGATGTCTTTTCTTACTGAAAAACATCAATAAAGAGTGACAGTTCCTCTTGCATGTCTTGCATGGTCCTAGCCCCGCATACAGTTAGAAGTGTATGGAAACCATCAAACACTCACTGTATTTCTGTTCGTATTAACCACTTGGCATGTGTTGAGCAATGAAAGAGAGACTAGCTGTAAATGAGAGAAGTCTGTGAATACTGAGAATTAAAAGTTCACCTGAGCAGCTCCTGAAAGAAGGTACCTGTCATCAGTAGCTAGCCTGAGCTGCCCTTGCTGCTCTGGTGAAGTCTGGCACAGCCCAGTTTGTCAGCAGTGTTCTGGCACTAGGCACGTGTATACTTCAATAAATACACCCTATGGAAAGTCTGCTAGCTAGGACTCCTTATGCCCAGTCATCCTGCTCCCGTCTGCACTCAGAATCGAATCTGCCTACTTCCAATTTTGTTTCCAGGTCAATCGGGTCTTCTGCTCCCTCTGTGTGATTATCTGCAAATAAAAATGACACGTGCAGTTAGCAGAGGTTGAAGTTCACAGGAAGAGCAATTTCGGGTGTAACAAGGGAAGATGGAGAGAAGTCAGCCTTGCTGTTCAGGCTGAGGAAGGACAGAATTGCTCAAGTCTCCTGCTCTGGCTTGTTGGAGCCCTGCTGCAGTAACTGGCACAGGACGGGATCATCTCCAGGTGAATGAGTGTCTGGAAGGCCTCCGAGGAACCAGCCCAGCTCAGGTCCTCCCAAGAGCCCGTATCTTTTTGAAGGAGGTGAAGCAACCATGGCCACACATGTACCTAACAGACTTCGGTCACCGCCACAGCGGTCGGGGCTGGCGCCTGGAGGCGGCGAAGACAGCCCTCCATTCCCGCGCTGCCAGTGCTCGGGCCTGTCTCCCTCCCCGCGACGCTGGATGCTCCGCAGGAGGCTTCTTGGCCCGCACCCTCCGGAGCAGGGG
>NW_010141061.1:0-20490 GCF_000699245.1 Pterocles gutturalis
TCCTGGCAGGTGGAGTCAGCTTGTGAGGGCTCTTCTGGAGCAGTTTCATTCCTTCCTCTGGAGTAGGTTCATTCCTTCCTCAGACGCGGAGTCTCTGGCCAGCACTAGCCTTTGGTTGTGGCTTAGATCTTCTGGAGAAAGGGTTTCCTACCATCTTGCTGCCTCAGCGTCTCACTTGGATCTCAACACGAGCACTCCCACTTCGAAGGGCTTTAGTTTTCACACACCGGGGGCCTTGTCGGCTCCCTGAGAGCCCTGGTAAAGGCTGAGGAGAGCTGTGTGGCCCTTCAGGGCTGGCGAAGGCGCTTGGGGATGCAGGAGTCATCTTAGTGTGTGTAAACAGTTTCCATTGCTTGGAGAGACTGTAAGGACGAGAGGAGGCTCTGGGGAAGCCACACACCGTTTGAAACTCTGTCAGTGGCGGTCAGTTTGGAGATTCTTAACAAAGTGGGTTTTTCTCTTTATTTAGGGGTTGATTAATACAAAACCAGTTATTTTGTGTTCCTTGTGAATTTTTGAAGCTTAGAAATTCAGTATGGTTCCAGGTCTAACAGCTCTCCTCCCCCATGAAGCGATTTGTTAATCATGTACATTGTCATCATAGCAATCCTAGGATTTATTGGCTAATTTCGGTAGAATATGACAATATTTAGATCTCAGAAACAGGTTTTCCTCAAGCTTTGAGACGATACGTTTCTTGCTCCACAGGGAATGGCTTCAGCATGAGCTCACCCTCCTATTAGACATCAGAGTACCCACACCAGCACTTCCCTCGAGGCTGAAGTCCGCAGGAATTCAGGTTCTGCTTGTTAAAAGTTAGCATGCCTTGAGAGTGAGTAAGGCTCCTCTTGATCTGCATGGAGGCTGGTAATCACAGATGCAGAGGTTTTGGGTTTTTTTTTTTTTTTTTTTTTGTGCTTTCCTCATCTTGTGGTCACTAATAGTGTAACAACAGGACATGCTCAGTTTGCCCGTGGAGTATTTTTTTTTTTTAGATTTAACAGTATTTAGCTTTGACCTGCTTTCCCCTGGAGATGTGTGGTGTATTTGTGTTTAGGTACTCACAGTACTGTGTGGTTGTTTCCTTCCTTCTTTCAAGTGCCTGGAGCAGTCAGCTTGTGCTCTGTAGCACTTTTTGTAAATACTGCAGCGTTACACAGAACAGCAGGTTTTGGTGGTTTCGTCTGAAAGGTCTGTGCATGCTAAACTCGGTTGAACTGGATTCTCCTTTATGTTACCAGGATGGAAAACTGAGCATAACATGTAGGACAGCAAAATATGTGTTAGAATGGTGTTGTTTTTTCACAGTACATTGTTACCTGATGGCGTGTAAACTATATAATTTTTAACATCTGAAGTGACAGGTGATGCTGTGTTAGGACAATTTACAATTAAGATCACACTAACAAGTGCTGTTTTTCCTTTCTTTTTCCTTTACCAAATTTTGAACTGTTTGGGCTGAAATTTTCCAAGTCAGAGATTTCTCTGATGAGGAAGATGATATGCACCGTAACAGGGCCAGAAAAAATTAGAACTGCATTAGTGCAGAAAGGTGACTTTGGTTTGGGATGTACCCTTGGCTGTTCTGGCTGTTCCCGTGGCAGGCTGCTCAGCTTGGCCATGTTAGAAGCCTTTGAAAAATAGCAGCAGTTAGAACTTGTGCATTACAGACTTGTGGTGTTTAGTGTCCCAAAAGATTACACCCATGTTGAGAGGGGGAGAGCCTCCCACGAGGCAGGACTTTCTCTGCAGGCACATCTCCTGGAAGGACGTAGGTTGCTGGAGGCCAAGTTGAAGAATGTAGGGCAGAAGCAGTTGTAGTTGTTAGGTGGGTGGGGAGAAATCGGAAGAAGAATCTCTGCTGGCTAAACCATGTCCTCCTCCATACCTCAGCAGGAGAACCCTTATTTCTGTCTTTCAGCAGTCCTTTCCAGAGGGCAAGTGTTTGACAAGGCCACTGCCAGGGGTGTCATGTTCCTCTGCGGCTCTGGGATGTGCTGGCGTTGAGCGCCCCGTGTCTCTGTGCAAGTGGCAGGCATCTGGCGAGGGGCTGGTGGCAATGGAAGACTTAAACCTTTCAGCTCTTCTGATGACCTCTGCTGGCATCAGCATGGGGGAATTCCTTTTTTCTTAGTCGGCTTTTGAAGAAGATCCAAGTCTTGGGATTTCATACAAAACCTTATGAAACTTTCCCGCTCCCTACGATGCGTTGAGTTCAGCTCTCAAAAGTGAAGACAGTAAAAACCCAGATGCATGCTGTGCTGGAGTGTGGGGTTTTTTCTGGTGTGGAAACCACTAAACTTTATGAAATTCATTATTTTCTCAGTGATTTTACAATTATATTGGGAGTTGTGACATAAATTTTGAACTGAGGTTTGCAGTTTTTTCTACCAGTAAGACAAATAAGTGGGTGTAGAAATCAGAGAACTGAGCTAAGGAAGTTGAATGTGGAGTGGGTGAACTGATTTTAACAAGACAAACCATAGTGTTTGGACCACTCTTAAAAATTATCGTCTAGAGTAGACCTCCTAATTTAGCAACTGTCTGTTGACACCCTGCTTGGACTTAGTATCTGTGTCTGAAAATTGTTTAACAATAAGCTATTTGGGCCCCCAAGCATAAACAGCTTAATAGTATATGGAGTTGTGTGTTTCCCTGGTGCCCAAAAGCCAGTCTTGGAGACCTGTCCCCAATTATTTGTTACTTGAAAACTTTAAATTAGTTTATGTTTTCAGGAATCCCTTCACAACAGAAGAAGCTGTTTACTTTAAAATATAACACACATTTTTCCCCCCCCCCCCTCTCTTTGTACAAAAGAAAGGAGAACAAAGAAATACTGAAGGTGATTTTAACATATTGCACAAAAAAAAAATCATTAAAAATGGTTGTGAGCTGGCTGGAGGCCAGCTTTGATCACAGGGAATCCCAAAGTGCTGTCTAAACCTGAACTGTTAACGAACTGTACCTGAGGTCCACTTTGGCGTCCACTGACACAGGGTGGTCTGCAATGGCTCTTAGCAGCACTTTCGAGCAGCTCAAGCAGAAGCTGAAACTTTCTTTAATCTCTTATTTCCCCCACCTTCTGCACCTCCTTCTCCAGGGGACTTCTGCTCGTTCGATGGAGCCTACATCTCTTACCTACATTTTTCTGCTTCAATTTTTCCTTCTTGGATCTGTACCCATCGTCATAATTGCTGTTGTTACACCCGCTGTAATGGAAAAAAGATTAATCTTGGAGACTGTCAGCGCGGCACTTTGAGGCTGTTTTTGAATCACGCAGGCTATTTCTCATGGTGCAGTTTGCCAGTGCAGCTGAGCTGCTGCAACCGCGAGCTGCTGAGCTGCTGCAAGGTGTGGTCCCGCTTCCCCAGCACGTCTCGGCCCCCTCCTGCGTGCCAGTGCTGGCATTTGAGAGCTAACTGGGCAAAAAGCTCACCCTACCAAAATGTGAAGGGTTTTTTCTGCGTGTTTAGCTCCCTGTTCCAGCTCACTATGGGATCAGATGAATGAGTGCGAGCGCAGATGGAAAGGGAAGAACAAAACGCATGAAAGAGGGCTGCAGAGCTGGACCAGCCTCTTGGCTTCAGCTGTTAGATGGGCATGATGCTGTCAAGTCGGCATTATTTCCTGCCATGCTGGATTTCTTTCCTGAGTTTAATCTTTTCTTCACCCTACTGCTGGTTTAAAGGTGTTTCAAGCCAGTTTTCCTCATAGGAGTTATTTTGCATCCCTTTCTGATGTTCACTTGCTTTAGAGTTTTTTTGGTTTTTTTTTTCCCCTCTTAACTACTGGTGTGAGGTAGAAAAGCAGAGGAGGGAAGTGAATGGAGGGCAGTTAAATTGGGAAGAAAGAACAAATTTCCATATTCTTTGTCCTGTTTTGTTAAGATTCATACAATATTTTTAGGCAAGGAGGTTAAGCTTTGTCTTTTTGGTGCAGATGAAGACTCAGGAATGTATAAGGAAATGGTATTTTCATCTGTTCTTCAGAATCAGATCTCAGCACAGAATCAAAGGCTGCTGTGCTCTTAGAAGTGTTTTATTTCGAATGGAAAAGAAAATAGAGCTGCAGCACTTACAAAAGTTCAGATGCATTCCTGAAAATCTTTCAGGGGTTGTATGGGTTTGCTGCTTCAACTCTTGCTATGGGTTTGATTTAAAATGACCTCCTAAATCTGTTAATAGTCTTGCAAAAGGCTCATTTTGCTTGGCCCTGAGTGGGAACCACGCGAACCCACCAAGTTCTGCAGGAATTCCTCCAGGAGCCCAAGCTGCTCGGATACAGTAAAGGGAGCATAAATCTGAAATTGTGGTTTGTGACACACCTCCACTTTTTTTTTTTTTTTTCTCCATTAGGTAAATCAGCTTAATCTGACTCTTCAGGAGGAGAGAAGCTATTCACCTGCATAGTTAATATTTTGTTAAATATAACAGCATCCTCCCAGAACTCAAGATGTTTTCAGTGTGAGCATAGACAGTGTCAGAGACAGAGCTGAAGGGGTCAGAGGTCGTCCTGGGAGAGAGCCCCTGGGATGTGCTTACCCTGCTATTACATTCAGATGCATATGAGCCTTTCTACTCTCAAAGTGAAAGATTAAAAAAGTAAATACAGAGCTTTTTAAAAATATATATGTCTATTTTTGTTCCAAAATAGTTCAGAGTTTATTATTCTGATATTACAGAGTTATATACTGGGTAGAGTTAAAATTATGTAAATTGTGCTATTAAATGGCTGACTTCTTTCAGAGGAGCTTGTACTAAGTGAAGAAATCTTGTTTCTTGTGTATGTTTTGGTATAACTGCCTTTAGATTTCAGAATGACAGGCTCCACATCAATGTAATAGCATGCAAGTAAGAGCACAAATTTATCATCGATGCTAATTGCATGTCTGTTGTTTTTCTGCTGCCATCTAGGCCTCAGCCCCGGTTGGAGACCTGTTCTGTTTGGCACTGTAGAGGAATGTGATAAAGGATGTTCTGCTCCATAAAAGCTTGTCACATACATAGAAAAGAGAAAGGCAAGCTTATGTAGGAGAGGAGAAAGGGCTTGTTTCACCTGTTCAGCACCAGGGCTGCAATTGGAACTGACCTCCTGTGGAAACATGTTGGACTAGGAATTGATTTGGCCAATTTTAGGCCTTGCCTTAACTGTTTCTCAGTTTTATTGGCCGATGTCTGGTTTTATAATCTGCATTTTTTTCTCATATTTGAAAAAGTTGTTCATATTCTTTCCTGTGTGTGAAAGGAAAAGCATATAGAACAAGGGAAGATTTTTGGATGTGCTGAGGCTGCAGTGCAGCTAGTTGTATTGATACCTTTGTTGGATACCTGGGGCAAACAACAGGGGGTAATAGTATTTTTTAATTAAATTTGTTATAACTAGCTTAGTATTTTATTATTGCATTTATTGACTTTTGTATCATTAACATTCTGCTCAGATATTTAATTTATTAATTTGATTTATTTTTTTAAACCTCATGTAGGTTATTCTGAATGATTCCAAAAGTACCCTTCAACATGCCTGAAAATCCCGCTGCAGGTATGTCGACTGAAAGCGAGTACCTTTGTTAAGCAGTGAGAAATGAAGCTCCATTCCTAACGTATACTCCTTTGTGGTGTAGATAAACAGCAGGTGCTGCAGATCCTGGATCGCCTGCAAGCAAAATTGCGGGAGAAAAGAGATTCCCAACATAATGAAAACCTGATGGTTCTGCGTAACACTCTCAGGAGCCCTTTGTTTAACCAGATACTGACCCTCCAGCAGTCCATCAAGCAGCTGAAGGAACAAGTGAGTGGAACATCAGTGTGATGATAACTATAGTGAACTTGGGATTTAGGGCATGCGGGTGTGTGGTGTGTGTTGATGAGGGCGCTCTCATTAATAAGCTGTAACTTTATGTGAGTGAGTGTTGGCCCCTTTTTTTTTAATCTGGTCAAACTGGTATCTACGGAGTCACTGCTGAAATGAGGAGCGTTGCAACAAACAGGTCATGGAGCAATGTGCTTTGAAAGGGACGCAGAAGAGGCGAGTGTTGAGAACCACATCAGTCGGAAAAAAGTATCTGCAAAAGACATCAGCTCTAGTACTTTGAGTTCTGAACAGTTGGAACTGAGATCCTTTGTTTTTTCACAGAAGCTAAATACTGTTTATCAGCTAACTGGCAGCATCTTTTCTCTTCTTAAAAGGCGTCATCACTTAGCTCCTGATGTACAAGAATGATTAACCTGTTTAGGCAAATATAATCTAGAAACCCACCCCTGAAGATTTGCCAAGCTCTGATGCAGACGTACCCAAGCTATCTTTAAAGTGACCTGGCTCCAGCAGTGGAAGGAACTTGTGTGGATTGATTTATAATGCCAGCTGACACTTAGATCTTGTGGACACGGGCATCAATGACACATCTGCATGAACAGTTCTCACTGTGCAGTTAGCAGAGTCAGGCATGCGAAGTTAAAATCAGGGACTAACTTAGCACACCCTAAGCAGCAGTGATCCCTGTCTCTGCTCCTGCTGCACCTGCCCAGGACAGGGGGGATGAGGCCACCTTTCTCTCGTTGCTGGATGTGTTGCACGTGTTCCTGCCTGGGTGGCACAGTAGTGGTTGTACCATTGATTCTCCCTTCTCCCCGTGTTCACAAAGGTGCTCTGTCTTCTCATGTTCCTTCCTTCCAAAGCTTGGATGCATGTCTGCAAGCTATTAATGTATGAAGATGCAGGTATGTCTAAGATCGTGCTTTGTGACTGTGCTATAAGGGATTTTAATATCCAGAATGTTTGTCATTATAAAATCTAGAAAATGTTGTTTTTCTTGGGATTCTTTTTAAGCTTGTCCTTCATGAGCAGTTGCATTCAGGATGGGATTTTTCAGTTTACTGGGAATATTTCTGCGTTTCTTCATCGTTATCTGTCTGGACTAGACATGGAACTGCAAGTTCTAGCAATGATAACATGTTCAATGGTAGTTAGTTTGTACCCTCGGCTCTCTCCGGGGAGGAGATAATACAGAGGCCTTTGCTGGCTGACTAAGTGACTCTTAAAAAATTTGGATTCTTGTGCCAAAATCATCTAGGTTTGCCTGACAGTTGCAACAGTGCTTGAGTACCTCTTTAATGTTGTTGCTTTTGCATGTGTTGTTTCTGGAATATCAGGGTGAAAAGAGGATAAGGGGCATGGGTAGGGAAGCAGAATGAAAGAAATGCAGTGGAGTAGAAACATGGCTGAAACATTCAAGGAATTTTTTTTTTCCCGAAAAAACAGTATAAACTTGATATGGTAGCTTGGTTATAGCTTATATATTAACATTGTCTAATTTATACAGGTGTGTGAATAGGCATATAGGAACATATGTATGCTTGCTTCTTTGGCAGTCTTCACACAAGATGATATATGTGGAAATCTCTTCTTCTGTTTTTAATAGTTTTTCTACATCTTTGTTCATTTTCAACAGCTCAATTATATGCCTCCTGACCATTCAGTAGATTTTGATTTTACTAAGAGAGGACTACTAGTGTTTGCTGACAAATCAGTTGCTGCTGGGAGTGTCTATACACCTCGCAGTTCACCTGAGGCCAGAACATCTTCCTTCACTCCAAACCTGAGTGTTAATGAATTTAATGCAATCATCCAACAGATGGCAAAGGTGAGGCTCTCGGGTTTAGTGAACCAAACTTGTTTTCTTTTAATATCAAACATTTTCTTGCAGGCTTTTGCAGTACATTTTCAAACGTGCTCTTTTGTTGTGTATCTGGGAGCATGGTGCCTCCTAGCCAGTAAGAGAGTCAAAGTGCTGAGGATAACTTTTCCTGTGAAAGATAATGTCAGCAATGGAAAGTGATTTGGTGGTGGGGTTTTTTTTCTTTTTTCTTTCCCAGATTTTTTGGTCTTACTTGCTACCAAACACATCAATGTAGAAATCTCAGTTGCCAGAAAGTGTTTTTGGTATTTGATGACACTTAATTGAAAATGGACATTTTCTGCAGAAACTTGTTTTGATGGAGGGACTTGTTTTATGAAGTATATTTTAAACTGGAAATGCACCAAATTTTTAAATATATGAACAGTGCAAATGATTAAAAGAACTGGCATGTAATATTTTATTTAATTCCTCGTTTAGTATGTCTTAACTTTGCCAGACAGATGCCAGTTTCATTAACATGGGATGTAGCATGTACCAGATGCTTACGGAAGTTCTACAGGTGCAGACATCCACCCGTGTGGGATTGGCATTTATACCACAAATGTGTTGTTCTGTGTTACTTTGAACCATTAATTTAATTGGTTAGTCATGCATTTCTATATTAAGTAACTGTTGCTAATTGCCTACCTTAATGTAGCTGTAATATTTTGAGCATAACTCTTCTCATTAGTGTGTCATTAACTCATCAGATAAAAGATTTAGCAGTAAAGACCACACATTATTTTGGATAAAACAGCTGTGATAGCAGTGCATTCTCTAAGTAATATTTCCCAGTAAACAACCCCAGAAATCTTGTGTTAGAACTGGAAAGCAGGCAGTCGCAAAAACAAACTTTTTTTTAACAAGTGTGAAGTTTTGGGAGGGGAAGGAAATTAATTTCTGTATTTAAAAGCTGCAATCTTTTGAAGGCACATCTAAAAATCAGCATTAAAAGCAAGGGGAGCCAAAAGACAAATAATTTAGCTTAGCTGTGCAGCATTTCCAGAAATCCCAAATATATTGCTCTAGACAGCACTTCGTTCATAGTTTTCATCCAGTTTGGAATTCATCTCATAATGTGAATGAAGTGTGAAAGCAGCTCTTAAATTCCCTGAGGTTTCAGAACCTCAGAGTGCTTGCATATCCAATACTCTGCTATATTAAAAATAATAAATGGAGGAGCTTTTATAGAAATAACATATTCAGTATTTTGCCTTTGTTTAGTCTTAGGAGGAGAATAATTCTCCCAGTGTTCATAAATTTTAAACTAGCTCATTCTATTGCATTAAAAATTAGTAAATCTTTTTTTCTGTTTTATTAGGGGAGACAAATAGAATCAATAACGATTGAAAAGCCTTCTGTTGGAGGTCTTGGATTTAGTGTGGTTGCCCTTAAAAATCCCAGCTTGGGAGAAGTTGGTATCTTTGTTAAGGAAGTCCAGCCAGGAAGCATAGCTGACAGGTGAGATCTTTATAATTGTATTGGAAAATTGCAGTATGTCCATGAAGGGAAAAGTCAAGACTTTCACGCTGAAAACTCTATCAGACTAACAGGTTTGTCTGGGTTATCTGGTGGGATATTTTGTTGGTGGTATCTTGAATTCTGTCTTTTCAACTAAATGGACTCATGTTTTGAGGATCAAATTCTCAGATGAGTTTTAAATATCCAAGCCATTCATAAATGGAATTTCCAGAAATCATGACTCATTTAAGAGAATCTTGAGTACTGATTAAAAACAAAAGAAAATTCGGAAAAGAATACAAGGAAAATAAAAATTAGCCTCCCTTTGAATTTTTATGCATCGTGTCCCTGAAAGGATTTTTTTTTTTCCCCCTTGTTTCTTTATTTATGTGCCTATGACAATGCCCTATTTATAGCTGGTTTTACTGTTTTTTCCTGGGTAAATTTAGATCCAGTCCTCCCAACAGATCCCTGCGCAGATGTCATCATAGAATCAAGGCTTCAGGCGGTTTCTTGCCGTATTGTCTGTGGGTTTTCACCCAACAACAAAAGAGAGAGCAATCCTTTAAAAATAAAATGTGATTGTAAAACCACAAGAGTTGGCATGAGACAAATGCAGTGCTTGGAATTATGTTTCAAGAAAATGTGTCTAGATTTCAAGTCATTGGTGTCACTTTTTAAATAACACATGTCAGGAAGTGCCAACACAGGATGACAAAACGAGTGGGGAGAGGTTGAAATGATAATGGCTATGGGCCCACAGAGAACACACCAGAGAACACTCAGAGAAAAGCATATTAGGTTCTTTCAAAGTGGAGACAGATGGACTGATCTGGATGTCAAAGGAGGGTGAATATCTCACTTTAGGATTTGATGACCTGCTGCTCATTTTCTTTGATGAGAGAATCTAAAATATGGTTAGTGCTTGAAAAAAAGTGATTTCTGGGAAACATCTTAAACATTGCATGATGCAAAGTAAGTTTAAAATGTGTTAGTTAAGATGTGCAGTTATATTGTTTTGGAGTTTATAAATTTCGTTAGCATACTTCCCGTTTTGCTTCTGAGACAAGATCTCCTGGAGACTTTTTTTGGATTCCTACAGAGCTTTGAAGGCAGTGTCTGTCTATGAAACAGTTTGGTCTCATGCTCAGAATGAATATTTAACAAAGGAGATGAGTGATGGTTTCTCTCTTGTCACAAATCTAAATTCATCACTAGGGTGAATTAACTGTGAAATTTATATTATCTTAAGGTAATAGTTGAACTGTGTATCGCTCAAAGACAGTTTGACGTGTGACGTTTGATACTGTAAATTTTGAGTAAAATATAGATGCACAGCTCATCGATCTTTAGATGAAATAGTGAAACAAAACAATATCATAGCCTGAGGTGTGGGTACTTAGAATCATGTAGTGCTAAACATAATGAAGAATAGTTCCTAGTTCTTTGTAGAACTACAAAAAATTTTTTTTCTGCCCTGTAATTCAATATCATCAAGAAAGGGTGATGGAATTTCCTAGAAGCAAAGGCAAAAAAATGAACAAATTTCTGTACCATGATGAAGTTGGAACAAAGCATGGCTGGGCAGTTCAGTACAGCGTGGATTGCATGTGTATGTCAGTGGAGACAACCTAATAAGCAGATTTTTAAAATATAGAAATATTTCACGTTGCATAAGTGTGTATTTTGCATGTTCATATTGCAATTACACAAGCCTGTTGTGAAGTCGCTATGCTGCATTTTAAAGTTTCTTTTAATGTTTTGTTAAGGGATCAAAGACTGAAGGAAAATGACCACATACTGGCCATTAATTGCACCCCATTGGATCAGAACATTTCCCATCAGCACGCTATTGCCCTCCTCCAGCAATCCACAGGATCTCTACATCTGGTTGTTGCTAGGGAGCCAGTTCAAGGAAACAGCAGAACTTCGTCTGTCTTATTAAGTGATATAAATCCACCTGAGACCGTGAGTTGTTGTAATACTGTCAAAATCAGATTTTGAACTATGCTGGATATTTTTTTGTGGTTGTAAGTGTTTGTGTAAGCAAGCTTTGCGTATAGGGGTTTTTTTTCTTTAATCAGATTTTATATGTGATGACATTTCATTTAGACTGATCATGCAGTAAGTATAAGGCTTGCATTGCAAAGCTGCGTGACGTTGTTATAAAATAGATCCTGAGTTTTTATGGGATAGCAGAAGCCTTAGCAGATCAACATATTCTTAGCAGCAGGGTCTGTTCAGCATAGGCTGGGTAAAGCATGCTTTTACGAGTATACCCAGCTGAAACCTCCTTGCGCTCAGCAGTTAAAGATGCTCTGATTACATCTTAAAAGAGTGTAAACATAACCTATCATGAGCACTGCTTGAAATATCCCAACCAATTTAAATCTAAACTGCTCAAAACAAAAAGCCATGCCTTTGTTTTAAAAACAAACAAAAGTATCTGTTAAAGAACCTCTCAATCCCTGTTTATTTATCAGGGTGGTTTTTTTATCTGCAAAGTTCATTGATTGTGAACCCTTTTGTTTTCTTGAACAAGGAGAGATTGTCACTGGGACATATAATAAGCTAGGGCTGAACTTCCATCTGTGTTCAAACCATCTGGTCCAGGTGGCTTCGCTGAATTGGGTCGAACTGCACACCTTAATCCAGGGTTTGCAATATTGAATCTTAATTTATGATGCTAGTAGGTTTTGATGAAAATCTGGTTAAGAGCAGTGCTTTTCCTTATTCTCAGTAATTATT
Source organism: Pterocles gutturalis (assembly GCF_000699245.1). Lineage (NCBI taxonomy): Eukaryota > Metazoa > Chordata > Aves > Pterocliformes > Pteroclidae > Pterocles > Pterocles gutturalis. The sequence goes on from NW_010141061.1 coordinate 11,885, forward strand.
TCCCTCATGATTATTACAGAGCTAGTGAAATCTGAAGGTTTTAGTGGATAATCAATATTGTTTATAGCACTGAAAATTTTAAAGAATTAAACTTTAACTGCTTTTTCATTGAAAGATCTGCACTGAACAGACTAACAAAATAAAATACAAATATATATCTCTACAGGGGGTCTTTAAACTTCTTTTATGATATTTAACTGGCTTTGGCAAAGATTTTCAGTATGCTAATAAATCCTTTATTCACAGAACACTTAAATCTGCCTACTTCGCTCCATTTTGGTTTCTATGAGATATTAATCTGACAGAAACATTGGCTGAGTTTGGGTTGCTTAACAGCTTTGTTATTTTCAGACTGTCTTGTAGAACATAAGGTCACGGTACAGTGTGGCTTAGAAACATGCTTCCAATTCAGTATGGCAGAATATTGTACTGCACTATTAATTCAGCATGTACTGGTGGTGTTTAGAGTGTGTAAGTGAAATAACAGAAATGAGAATTTGGGCAACGCTGAGTGGAAACTAAGCCAGTGCAAGCTCCTTGCCTCTGTTTTTCTCCGTTGTTTGCAGTAATTTTGATTTATGAAAAACTAAAAGGGTAGTTTTCATTTTGGCAAGAAAATCTTAAAATTGCTTTTTCTTAGTTAAGCTTTTCCCTAGTATCCTGTTATCCTGAAACTGAAAGACAAAACGTGTGTTTAAAAACAGATGAGAAATCCCACTGTGTATTTATAAGGAAATGAAACTGACTGAAAAAAATCCAACAGATCTCCAATGTGTGGGGTAGAGAGAGAAAATTACTCTGATTAATTCTCGTCGTTCCTGGTACATGTGAAAGTGAGAAACATTAAAGATCAACTGAAATTAAAATCTCCTGTTTTTATTAATTGCAGATTCACTGGGGCCACGTTGAAGATGTTGAGCTGATTAACGATGGTTCAGGATTAGGCTTTGGAATTGTAGGAGGAAAGTCCAGTGGAGTAGTTGTAAGAACAATTGTTCCTGGGGGATTAGCAGATCGGGTAATTTGTTATATTATGTCACGTCTTGTTTGATTGTAAAGTATAATTAACTGGTTTTGACAGTCTTAAAATAAACTAATATACTTAAACAAAAGGAAGCTGATAGCATCAAAGTCTGAGTGCCAACATATACTTTACAAATAAATATGTTGAAGGTATGATTGAGGAAAAAGTCAGCACCTGATATGAATTAAGTTGTTTCTCAGACGTGCTTTAGCTTTTCTAACATTGTTGAACATGCAGAACTTCTGAAAAGTTGTCTAACCTTCTAATATTTTCAGTACATTTGATATTTTCAGCCTTTTGTTAGTCTGTGGGAGGACAAATACTCTTAATGGATTTGCACATCCTCTGTAGAAACTCTCCACATGAATTGCCAGGCAAGAGAGTCTGCTCTATTGATGTAATTGTGTTACAAGATTCAGTTTATAGATTGAAGATGTCCTATTTTTAGTGGGTTTCATTTTAAAGGGGTTTTGGTCCCTGCCTTGCAGTCTGACCAGTTCAAAGAGACACTTAGGATGGATGGAAAGCTTTTTGAAGTTACTGATATCTTTTGAAGCTATATGGGTAGTTTGTGACCTTTGATTGCTAATCTTTAAGGACTTGTGCTAAGTGTTGCTACGTTTCAGGAGTAGAACATGTGCAATATCAAAACGGATTTGGATTTTTAATGTGAATTTGGTCGTGACAGTTTACAATATTTGAGGTCTGGAACCCAAGATCTGGTAACATACAAAGAGGGAGGCTGAGGTACTTCCTCTAGTAGAGAATGGAAATGAAAACTGGAGTTCCAGAGAGCTTTACTGGAACATATTGGCTTTTGCTTGACTGCCTCCCTCCGAACCTGTCATGTCTAAATGAGTATTTTTTAATTATTGTGTAACACCTGTTTTGCTGTAAGGAATAATGTGTTTTGGCTACAAATGAAGCATGTAAGTTAAGAACTCACCACATCATTCTTAGCTGAATGAGACATCATTAAGAACATGTGAAATAATGAGCACATATACATGTTAAAATTGGATGAGTTTGTAAATGAGTTTGAGTTAGTCCTGGGAATAACTCTGCTCTGATTGCTGTATAAATCAATGCACCTAAGGCAGTGGAGCTGTGCTGATCAATACCAGCTGAGGATTTGGTCCTATGAATGCTTGCTTGTAATAGAAATGATGATGGAGGTCATGAATCATAATTATCATGTAAAAAATGGCTTGTGTGGAGTCTTGTTACCTTCAGTGGATTTACTCGCTCGAGTTGGAGCTAGTCATATAAGAAAAGAATTGCCAGGCTAATATAGAAATATTAGGAAAAACTGTAAAAAGTCCTAAACCAAAATGCTGTGCTTTTTTATTCTAACCCCTGTCTGATGAGGAGTGTTCTATGAAACAGCAGTACATAACAACCTGTGAGATTAGAAAACATTATTGTCCTCCGTTTTCTCCTAAATGAGAAAAGTAACCAATTTCTTAGGAATTCAACCTGTGTATCTTACTCAGCCTGGGAAAGGTTGATTTACCCCTGTTAACTACTGTGGAAGGAACAGTGCATCATTATGCAAACGCTGCTTTGAATTATTTACTAAGTTCCAGTAGTGGTCAATTTTATGGTATTTTCTTGCATTTGCTCTCATGACCGTGAAGATACCTGTCCACAGTTTCAATTTAGTAATGGAAAAGATATTTTATGTATTGACTGGAAACTTTTTTTTTTTTTTTCAATTTTATTTGTGTTCGAAGGATGGGAGGCTCCAGACAGGAGATCACATCTTACAGATTGGAGGGACCAATGTGCAAGGAATGACCAGTGAACAAGTTGCCCAAGTGCTGAGAAACTGTGGGAATTCTGTTAGGATGATTGTTGCAAGAGACCCAAAGTGTGAAATCATGGAGACTCCACCAGCCCTTGTGAGCTGGCCAGTCAGTACATTACCTTCCTTTCAAAATGGAAATGTAAGTATCTGGTGTTTCCTTATGACATTTTTAAGTATGTTTGTGGCTTGTGATCAGAAAGGAGGAGGAGAACAGAGTGTTCTGGAGACCTAAAGTGCTTCTTCTCTTGAGTTTCAAGATATCATGTGCGTGTATTTAAGTGGTCATTATTACAGCTCTACCGTCTATAATTTTTCCCTTTTTCCTTTATGTTATTAATATCTATAATCTCGGGATCGGAATGGCCAGCTTTACAGAATTTATTTCAGAGTGGGTAATTTAATTACCAAGACCATAAACGTTGTCGATAAATGGTACTTTTAGTTCTCCTTCTTAGCTCATTACATTTTTGCTAATCAATCATTTGTAAGTGGATTTAAAACTTGACTGTGAATTTCCCTAGTCTGAAATCCAGAGCGCCATGGCCACACCAGAATTATTCAGCACAATCATCTTTTTCTGAAACAGAAGTGTAATGTTTTCATAGTCTACGCTACTGTCTGTGATAGGAAATATATCTAAAAATTTTGAAACTTGTTTTAGCAAATCTTATCATGGTCATATCAAAGTCTCTTGTTTTTGAAGTCATTCTTTTCAGTTTTGAGTAATTAAAATCAACAAATGCTACACTAAGTGTACAGTAGGTCTCGAAACATAAACAAAGCTGTGCTTGTGTACCATCTGCTACTACTGCGCTGCTTAGATTTAGGTGTAGAATCTGAGTAGCCTTTTCTGTCTTGTCTAGTTTCTTGAGTATGAGTGAAGAGAGCTTTTTTTTTTTTTTTTGAAGCACTATTTTTAAAGGTCAGACTAGCAATCATATTGTTACAAACTCACCTTCTCGCTCACTGGGCATTGTCAGTGGAAAAGGCAGCCATGAGTTGTGTCTTGCCTCTCTCTGGACGACTGCTGTGGTTGAAGCTGTCAGTAAAGTCTTTTGGGTTCTTCTCAAGCTCCTCCTCTAGGAAGAGAGATTGGTGTAGGAGGAAATGTGAATGGCAGAGAGATGGAAGAAGGTAATCTATGGATATAAAGTTAGAGTCTTAAAAGTAGGCTTGTCTGAAAAAAGGCTTTCCTAGAGAATCAGCATCGTTATAAAGCACTTCTTTTCTGGCTGGGTCATATTTTCCAAGGTCCGTGTTAGGAAAAAAAGAACATGGTCCTAGTTTTGTTTCCTCTACAAAGAGCTGTTTTTCTGTCTTCAACCCCTCAAAGGCTGGCCTATTTGTCAGAGATTGACCCCAAGCATTATAAATGCTGCAGCCTTTCTAAAATATTCTTCCTTCTGGTATGTTTTTGGTGTCCTCCTTATTCCTGCTATGTAGTTTAGAGGGGAAAAAAAATCATGTTGCAATTTCATCTTTTTTTTTTTTTCCTGAATGCAATCTATTGTTTTCTGAACGGAATAGTGCCTCCATATTTAGATTTGAAGAAACTTCCCTTTCTGGTATTAAGAGAGATTTGCTGAAGTCAAGAATAGTGGCTAATCTGAATGTATTTATTAATTTAGTGATGATTTTACTGGTCCACCTTTCAGGTTGTCTCGGATTTACAACAGAACTTTTTCCTCTAATTTGTCTCTGGTTTCTGAGTACTTTCACTAGCTGTGAGCTTTGGAATAGAAATTATTTTCTTTTTCTTTTATTTGCAAACCCGCAGAAAGGCATTTTTAATATATGGTTAGGTTTTTTTCAGTTTTATATTAATATTTGATTTCCTTTAAATTTCCTGCAGTAGAGAATAACTGAAACTAGTTATGTCTGTGCCTTGGCACAGGAAAACAGTTGTATTATCTGTATTATCTCCAAGATACTGACAGCAGTATTAGCAGCCTACTTGTGCTGACTGTATTTAGGACTCTGTACTTTGATTTTTCCAGACTCCCCTTCTAATGTTTGCATTTTACTAGTAACATCGCTTAGAGAAGATTTCTGTAGAGCCAGAGCACTGACTATGAAGGGCTTTTGATTGTCGAAATAGCAGGACTGTCAAGGCCATAGCTCCATTTCAGATGTTGCTATAGGCTTGTTTACTGTTTTGGTTCCCTCTCCTAGAGATAAGTGACAGCATCAAAACTTATCTTCATCTCCATCAGTGTTTTATGGAGCAAGAGAGTTGGAGAGCATTTAATGAGCTTAATGAGTTGGCTAGTGGAGGGAGGTCTGTGTGATGAGAAAGGCGATAGCTATGCATTGATTTCTCTTTCAGTGAAAAGTGAAATAGGTGCAGCCATAACTTTGGCCTGCTTTTGATATAGGTCCTTCCGAAGCTGATATTTGGCAAGCATGTGATTAAACTTCTCTTTTGTTCATTCTCTTAAGAAATGTTTTCCAATTTCCTGGTCCATTTTTTGCTATTGGCAGTGACACTATCCCTCTTGATTTCATCACTTTAACAGACCTCACTCTGATCATCTCTATATTTTTTATTCCATTGAGTCATATCTGATTACTGAAAACAAACAACTTTATGTATTGTAATTTAACCCTTGCAATCCAAGATCTGTGCTTGATTGTTTTTCTCCTTGATAGCACCAATACCTTTAGGGTGTCCTGTTTGAATTCTGTCTGGCAGTTCTGATTTTTTACATGTCAGAGTAGAGTGGTTGCACATTGGGACATACCGGTGCCAGCTTTGTGGGGACTTTTTTCTCCACTTCTCCAGTGTAAGATCAGATATATTGTAATCTTAGCTGGTGGCTTTTATGTTTGGTTTTTTTTTTTAGTTTTGTTTTGGGTTTTTTTTGTTTTTTTTTTTTTTTGTAATTGTAGTAAGCAGAGGGTTTAGAGAACAGGTCATGTTATGTGCTTCTCAAGTACTGTTATGGGAAGTTGTCTTACCAGTTTAACAATGAAGCATCTACAAATTAATACTCTCCTCCTCTTGTTAAGTCTTGAAAGTAATTTTCATTGAATACGAAGCAATGAGTCTTCTGCTTCCCATTGCCTTAAACAACCTGGGGGCTTCCAGTGCTCTTTGCAGTTTGGTGGCATTCAAATCTGAACAGATCATATCAAACTTGTTAAGCTGATATGTGTAAGATTGACTTTCCGAATGGTTTTGTGGTTTGGGATATAGCATAAAAACAAACAGCAAGCTCCAACATCTACCTAGTATCCTGTGTTTACGTTTAAGTAGGGAACTGCTTCCGTAGTAGAGACGTGCCTACTATGTATACCCAGGGTTTCTTTCAGGGCATCGAACCTCTTTCTGTTTTGAGATCCCTTTCCTGCTGCCCCTCACTTCCTTAGTAGGTGATAACAAGGAGAGATAAGCATCCCTTTTTCTGTCAGAAATGTGTGATGTGATAACACTGTGTATTTATACCAGGTTTTTTTTTGTTTCTTAACTATCCAGTAAAAAGAGCTCAGGCAAGTGGAGTCATGACACTGTTTATCAGGACTAAGATATGAAAGGGAGAGAAGAAATTCTGTGAGCGTCCAGGTTTTCTTATGGGATTGACTGGGAACTTTGTTGTTACCAAGTGGCAGTGGAGTCCAAAGGGAAATTACCCTCAAGCAGTCTAATGAAAACCTTTGTTTTCGATAAAATATAAATAATATACCTTCAGAGAGGTATGTGGAGAAAGTATTAGGAAAGAATTTAAAAAGCAACTAGTGACTTTGTGTGACACCTTCTTTTCAGCAAATCTTGGACATGTCTCATCTGCAAATATAATTCCTCCTAAAACAGGAAAACCAAAATCACTGCTTGCTTCTGAAGATCTTAACCTGCAGTATTGTAATGGTACTGGGAAATTATGTGATTTTTTTTTTTGATTGTCTTGTGCTCTATTTATAGGATAATACCAACCTTTGTGAGACCTATGATGTTGAACTTATAAAAAAGAATGGGCAAAGCTTGGGGATAACAATTGTTGGATACACTGGCACATGTGATGGAGGTGAGTTCTATAGGATTTAGTAAAGTCTAGGGCAGAGGCTTCTCACGTACCCTTTACTTGCTATGGGCAAAGAGGATGGCCCTTCTTAGAAGCAGTGTAACCTCCAAAATATGTGAAGAAGGTACTTGGAGGGTGTGCTGCTAAGTGAAGTTCAGCCACAAAAAAGTTTTAAAGAGTCGTAATTAGCTTAAAAAATAATTTCCACTTCAGTGCTGGACTGTGAATTCTACATGCTCATGTTGTTACTGTGCAAGATGTTAGACTGTGACACACAGTGCCTGCATGTACAGGCTCTAACACAATCGGGTTCCTCTCCACACTGCTCCGTATTTTGCCCCTGTGGTACGTACATGGAACAATTCATTTAGCACATTTTAAGAAGAATTTCAAAAACAGAGTATCAGATGTTTCCAGTTTGCATTAACTTTTGAATGGCATCTTCAGTACGTACAAAATAGCTCAAGATGCAACTTTGGTTGTTTAATGAATTGTAGTTTTTTCAGGAGTTTGTGGAAGGGAAGGATTACTGTTTCAACTGATGATTGGGTTTTTTACTGTTTGTTGTTGTTTTGTTTTCATTTCCTTGTTCTAATTATAAGTTGGAATTAATAATCAAACATCAAACATGACAAAGGACAGCTTTTCTGATTTCCACGTTTCTCTTATGTTTTTAAAGAAAAGTCCTTTTTCATTAAGACTTAAAGTCCTAAATTCTTCAGCTGTAGGAAGACGATTAGAGTCCTCATCAAAGTACTTAAGCACGTACTTTACTTTTAGCTGAGATAGTCCTATTGAAATCGAATACACCATAGATTTAAGTGATTGTGGCTTAAAGCCTTGGTAAGCCCAAGGATGTATCCATGGAGGAGGTGGCCCATTTTAAGGAAAAAATTTTGAGGTCAGTTTACAAGTGATTGTGTCTGTTTTTTCCATGACTTATCCTTGGTCGTTCTGTGTCAAGCTGTGTGAGTGGTAATGTGCAAATGTTGGGGGTTTACAGAATCATAACTTTGTGGACAGAAGTAGTGTGTGGAAAAGGCTGTAATTAAAAATCTTATTAAGAAAAGAAGTAAATTAGATTAATGTAGTGACTTGTTTTTCTTCTTCCCCTCCTCCTGCCAATGGAACCTTCAGGGATTTTTGTGAAAAATATAATACCTGGTAGTGCTGCTGACCACAACGGCCAAATTCATGTTAATGACAAAATTGTTGCTGTAAGTAAAATAGTTGCTTATGTATGGTTGTAGAACTCATACTTCATTACACATCTCTGTGGTAAAAGAACAACGTAGTAAAGACTTTCTGAAGTTAATTAGACCTCCTCCTCTTTGCAGAAGAAATAATTTGGTGGTTTGTATTTGTTTAGGTAGATTTGTAACAGAAATGAGTTTTGGCTTGCTGTGGTTAAAATATTATTTTATATTCAAAGAAGTAGCAAATAATGCTTAATGATGAAAGAGGCAAGCAGTTGGATTAAAATATTTCAGAGTGGAGAATCTTGGCTTTTGGCCTGACGTAAAGATGAGCAGCATTAGCTTCTATTTGAAATCAATGGGATTTGAGGATGCTTAAGATTTTGCAAGATGTGGCACACTGTTTATGGCCCTTCCTGACTGTGTGTGGAAACAATCAAAACGTTAGTAATCACAATTTAGGTTTAAAAACCCAAACTTTATGTGTAGAAAAATTAAAAACTGTTGAATAACAGTGGATTGAATAATAGCCAATTTTGCATTCACAGTACAAGCAGGAA
>NW_010141061.1:20521-49550 GCF_000699245.1 Pterocles gutturalis
CACAGTCCTTTTGTTTTAAGAGATAATATTTATAGAGAGATGATTTAAAATTACTTTGTAAATGTGTGCTATGCCAGACCATCCAACGTCAGCTTCTCCTTTGTGAAAGCAAAAATAGATACAACCTTGTGCTTTTATCTGCAGCTTTGCAGGAGAAGCCCCTGTTGATGCATGATCTAACAGTGAGGTGAACAGAGTACTCAGAGTGTAAATTAAAACATCTGAATTAATATAAGAATTGGGCTGTTCAGAGTGGATTATACAAACAGTTATGTGTCTAGGCTTGTGTGGGGCATGTCAGAAATCCATGAGAAAACTAAGAGTGATAATGAACTGAAGAGAGTTCCAGGTTGACTGCTCTTGCTGGGAAGCTTCATCCAAAATACTCCTCAAGCTGTTTTTTGTAAGAAAGAGAAAAAAAAAAAAAAAAAGTGCAGGGAAATCAGTGTATACTTAGATTAGTAAATACTGTTTTGTGATTACCCCATGAAGACAGAAGAAATTACTGTTGTGTTTCCTTTTAAAATACATTTTGAAAATATTATCTAATTAGTGAAATATAACTGATTTAATGAGATTGTTTTGCAAATACTGCTGCCTTGGGTGAATAACCCTGTAGCTTCTGCACAAAATAATGTGGATGTTGCTTACAGTGTATGGTACAGCCTAAGAATGTAATATGATTACTGTTACGTGATACGATTTTCTTGTTTTAGGTTGATGGAGTTAATATACAGGATTATACCAACCAAGAAGTGGTAGAGGCGTTGCGTAACGCAGGACAGACTGTACGCCTTACCTTACTTAGAAGGAGACCTTCTTCTACAGAAAGACCTTCAGATAGAGGTAATTTTTCCTCCCCCTTTTTCAGCAACTGATTTTATTTTTCTCTTGACTTAAAGTTACCTAATTTAACAATTAGGACTAGATACCACATGATCCTAGATTTTGTAAGGGCACACTGTAGAAAATCATAGAATCATAGAATGGTTAGGGTTGGAAAGGACCTTAAAGATCATAGAGTTCCAACCCCCCTGCTGCGGGGAAGTGAGATAATTAAGGAGTGGAAAGAAACAGAAATGAGAGATTCAGGAAAATTGAGTGAAAAAAACTCCTGTGTAGCCCTCCCCCCCACACCCCCCAAAAAAAGAAGAGTAGTTAGTGAGATAGTGTTACTCATTCACATATTTTGCAGCATGTGATTTTTTTTTTTCATCTGTTTTCACAGTGCAGCCAGCTGTTCCAACCTTTGTGTCCCCTGGAGCTGTAGGAGCTGAAACTAGTGTGGATGCTAAGAATGGGGAAAGCCACAAACAGAAGGATAATCTTCAAAATGAAAAGAAGCAGAGTCTGCATAAAACAGGTGGATAGAAGATCTTGCAATGTCTCTTCTGAGTCTTTGGAATTGTCTTTAATCTATTTTCAGTACTGATGGGCTGTCGTGGCTTACTCCATCTTTAGCTTTTGCTCTGTAATGCTTTTTATTCAGGTCCCTCCAGAGTAAAGCTCTACCTGTTGGATCTATCTACACTTCCACCCCACCCCATCCCCACCTGAATGCCTCCAGCTCACCAATTCCTCTTTCTAGTCCTGGTCCTACTCTGACCTGAGGTGTCCTGCCTGCGATCTTCTCCTGACAGAGAAGATTTGTTCATCCTCCTCTGGTGCCAGGGCCCTGAACAGATTGCTAGGTGAACAGCGTGAGGAGATGGAACTCTCGGGAGTTCACATTTACTTCCCAATCCATTGCTACTTCGGTCATATCTATCTTCTTGCCCTCACAGCTCTTAGGCTCCTGCATCTGCAGAGTCTTTTCAGAATATTCTGTTGGTTTCCTGTACATCATCTCTGCTGCCCGTTTGTTGGAGTTTCCTCTTCTGGCACTGCGGTAACTTCATCAGAACTCACCTTCCAAGCTGCTTGGCTTGGCCTCCTACAACCTGTGACCTGAGCTGCAGCGTCCTCCCTCAGGACTTTTGACTGAGTAGGGCTTGTGGAAGGACCAGAGGTGGCTGTGCTAGCAGGGACAGGGGATCATGTCTTGTGACGTGTCTCCATTTGTGTGGAAAATGACCTACAAATGAGGCAGATGCCATTCCCATTAACATCTCTGTCACCTGAGTGCCACCTGCCAGGTGAACTGCCTTGCTCCTATTTGCTTGTCCTGCTGATAGTGCTCCTGGCCACTGACATTTCCTGGAGTAGAAGCAGGAATCCTAGCACAGGTTATGTCCCTCCTGTGACATTCCCCATTTGGCAATGAACCTCTCCTTGCTGCCTGCTGCTTCCCAGACCCAACTCGTTTACCTTGTGGTACTAATGCAGTTGCATCCTTCTTCCTCCCATGCTACTCTTGGAAACTAGAGTTCTGTCCCTAGACATGAAATTTCTGGCTTGCTTGTCCTGAGCTTTCTAGCTCAACTGGAAATTGTTGACTGCACACCTGTGCAGGCAGATGAGATTCTCTGGTCTGGCAAGGATATAATAGACATAAAGACCTGATAGCTGGAGTCGGAAGCTGGACAGGAGTTCAAATTAGGCGTGTGTTTTGAACAGCAAAGGCAGTTGAATGTAGGGACAGATCACAAAGGCAGGGATTGCTTTGGTTTTTCGCTGACTTCTGAATCAAGATTGGAGGTCTTCCCAGAAGGTGTGCTGAATTGATTCCCCTGCAGATTTCTGGGCCTTTCTACAGGAAATTCTGGGTGAATTTCTACAGCTTGTGTTAAAGTCAGCATAAATTATCCTTATGACTTGTCATTTATAAGATATGTAGATGTAATAGAGGATTCTAAATTATGGCTGTCAATGAATAACAATTTTGCTCTGATTGTGGAAGATCTGTCAGTATTAAAGACAACCTGGAAACGAGAGAAATGTAGCAGTTCCTGTGTTCCATGCTGTTTTACTTTTCTGTCCAAGCCTTATAACCAGACATCCTTTGTTGTGACTTTTGCATATTCCCAGAAATAGGAAGCCAAAACAGAGATGGTGGAGTAGCTGCGATGTGAGGTTATCGAAGTGTTGTTTTAGCTGTATGAATGGAAAAGCATAAATTGATTTGTAGTTACAATGGACAAAGAACTTAAAGACTTAGCAGTAGGATGTATTTGGGGGAAGAACAGACGCTAAAAAAGAGCAACACATGCTGTCCTGTGTCACTTACCCAGTCCTTTTGTTTTACTACGGAACTTTCTATGCATAAAGTATTTTCTTTTTCTACTGAACTGAACAGTATCTCTGTAGTCAGTTCCTGACCACTCGTGGTTGGGTTTTCTTTTGTCACAGGCTGTAGATGTCTGCCCTGGTGCAAAGACAACTTTTTGAGGAATTTCTTACCCAATACCTAGTGCAGTGCAAATGTGGTATATCAACGCCAGGATCAGTTTATGCTGGGAGCTAAAATTCCTTTTACCTGGCTGTAAGTTAACCAGTTCTGTTAGTCGCAAGGTGTGTTATCTAGACATGCCTTAGTGATCCCTGTTCTGCTAATAATCAGCTTAGATCAAACTGTATTTTTGAACCATTTTCATACCAGACCCAAACTGCTTTGATGTGGATTCACTGCCTCCCTATAAATACTCCAAAGCCTTTAGTTTCAAAAGGAGTTTGTAACCAAATTGTATGTGTATGAGTGGCTCCCCTTCAATTCTAGCATCGTGCAGGTCTCATAATCCCCTTCCTTGGAGCTCTGTGGAATATGGTGCAGATGCACCTGGGTCTAGCAAGGACTTCATGGCTTGGAATCTGTAGCTGCCGGCTGGACCCACGCTGATTCCTGGCAGAGGCAGTGTGGTTTATCCACACGGCGTTCCCCAGCGCATTATCCAGCAAGCGTACTGTGAGATTTTTCTGTTCTCCTGGGTACCCAAGCTCCCTTTACCCTGGAGAATGCAGGTTAATATGTTTGTATGCACAGTGTGTCTTGGGATACCAAAATTTAAATGCTGAAGATATTGTTTGTCTGCAGTCGGATACTGCCCTTGATACCGACTAGCAGTGCTGGTCCTCCTTGGGCCAGCGGGATAATGCAACGGGCATGGCTTTGAAACTGGGTAATGAATCCGGAGCATTTAATGCGATGGCAAGCAAGTATTATTGCTTGGTTAAACTAGGGTAGTGAAAAACCACTGTAAGTTACAAGGGTCTGCAAAAGCTTTATGCACCTATGAAATACGTGTGTGTATCTCTGTTAAAAAGTTGAAATACTTAGTTGCAAACTTTACTCACACTGAAATACGATGTATAAGTTTTCACCTTGGAATAGAATTTAATGGCCAAGTTTAAATTCCAAACATTGGTGCTTATTTTGGACATGGCGATGGGCTCTTCATTATAATGGTGCTAAAGTAGATCCTGTTAATTTAAGGCTCCGACTAAACTCTGGAAATGCCTTTAGAAGTTTAATGTAAAAGGTATGTTTTATAAAATATGTATTACTTCCCTTTAAGCCGAGTTGTGTGAAATTCTTATTAAATTGTGTTTCCTGGAGAGGTATTAAATAGTAATCTTGGCCAGGCAAAACGGTGCTTAAGCAGTTCTGTTACAAGGGCAACGTGGTTTAGGATGCAGTGTGCATGAGGCCTGAAACTTTCTGCGAGCAGACTAGAGGCAATTAACTTAACAGCTGCATCTGCAAGACTGCAGACTGGGCAGAACTGCTTTCTTTTGCCTTGCAGCAGTACTCAAAACCCAAAGATACAATGATGCTAGTCAGGCACTTAAAGATAGCTGCGGAAAAATACCAACAGGAGGGCAGATAACGGTAATGCCTTCATGAAGTGTACTAGAGCACACTACACATCCTTGTGTTGTAAGTTTGTGAAACCAGGAGGAAGTTGCAAGAAGAAAATATCCCAGTTTTGACGATGCCAGCAATTTTGACCAGGAAAGATGATTTTTACAATACACTTGTGATTTATTCTTGACGCTTGCTAATTAGAAATGAAAAACTGTATGGAAGTCAGAAGGGACAGACAAAATATGTTGAAAGTTGTCGCTAATGAAAGCTGTCCCTGTGAAGTGTTCTCATATCTGAGGCCCTCTGAGAAGATGAGGTACATATCTCAGGTCATGAGAAATCCAGCTGGATGAGACACTAGAAAGAAACTTCTATTATCTGCCATGTGGGAAAAGCTGTTTGGGGAAAAAGGAGCATTTTAAGTGAATTGGGTGATACCGTTGGAATTGAACATATTTAATTCAAATCCTTCCAGCCAGCATTTCCACAGTTTGAGGAGGTTACAGGCAAAGACTTCAAAGTGTGTTTGAAAGAAAGAAAAGGGGAAACTTCAAATGGAGACATGCATCAGCACCTGCTCTGAGCAACTCATAGATTTTGGTAATGTGTTTTGGAACTGACAAAAAAATCTGTATTCAGCCAACTGAACACAGCTTACAGTTACTGAACTGAACTTTGAGCTTGACCCTAAGATTCATTACTCCTGGTGAACCTTGAAATCTGTGTTTGGCTGCACAGGGGATTGCAGGTGCTTAGGTCCTGCTGTAACTTTGTAATAGCAGAAAAAAAGACTAAAGAATTTCTGTCCCTATGTATTTCTGCAAATGGGAGGAGTAGAAAAATGCACTGGTGTTCTGTTGCTTCTACAGTTGGGAAGAAAAGATAGTGATCAGCCTGTGCTTGATGACAAGGCTCACAAAGAGGACTTCTCCTTAGAAGCTTCAATTAAATTTAAATGGAGAAAAAAAAAAAACCTTAACTCACAGCTGAAAATTTTGGAACAATTTGTATTCCATTTGTTTTTAAAGGAGGTAGTTTATTTCAGAGAGAACAGTGGTCTGTATTTACAAACATTACACATCTCTGTGTAATGTTTATATACATTATAAAATAGTTTTTATTTTTGGTGGGGTTTCTTTTTGGTGACAGAAAATAGTTATCTGAATTGCAGGAATCCTTCAATACCTGTATCTCCTTGAGCCTGCAGGTTAAAGATGCTCTGGATATTTCTATGGGAAATCTCAGTTGTTAGGCTCTCAGTAGTGTGGTTTCTCAGTCCAGATCAGACAGAATTTGCCTACTTGGCATGACAGAAAGTGAATGGAAGAGATACAGTGATGGGTTATGTTGTTGTGTAAGTTAACTTAAATCTTTGTTTTTAATGAGTGGAAAACTTCAAAGTTATAAAGTGATGTAATGAGGATTGTATTGCAGAGCTCGTGTTTTATCTTTGCAGTCTACAAAGGTGTTGAAAGCAAAGGCAGCTTGACATCCTGTTTGTATTGGCTTTTGCTTGTAGGTAGGCTCTGAGCTTCTCTTGGTGTCTTCAAAATTCCCCCCTTGAGGTATTTTACTCGCTAGTTTGTGCGCAAAATACGAGGTTGTGATTTACATTCTAAATTTCAGTACGACACATCAGCAATACTAAGTGGTCTGTGCCTTGTCTAGACATCTGACAAGCTATTACAGTTGTTCAGGGGGAAAAAAAAAAAAAAAAACCAGGTTTTGGTAATTCAGCCCCCAGTTGCTGCTGCTGGAGCTGCTAGATGGAATTTGCTTTCGAGCTTGATTTTTACCAGTTAAACATTACTTCGGCTTGGAACTTTATATGTGCGCTGAGCTTCTGGATGAGGTCAAATGCAGGGCAGCCAGTCATTTTCTGCTGTCTAGCTCTGTCAAATTGTCTTACATGAATGTAATACTGCCTTGGTTGCATAAGTAAGAAAGCTGAAAAGATATAAATGTCAAGATAGCCAAGTTCCCACGGAAGACTGGTTTAGAACTGGAGCTTATATTAAAGCTCATGTTACTTACTGGCCTAATTAAACTAGACAAGCCTTTATACCTGCCAAATATATAAATAAAGTCTATGGCTGCGTTGTGCTGACGCAGCCCCTCGATAACAGCAATATCTTGTCAGGTGTTTCACTTCTTAAGGGGGTTCATTTTGGTGGGAGATAATGCTTCCCTGGAGTGGCAAGCGTTTTTATAGCAACAAATTACGAAGTCATGTGAAATTCATTTTGCAGCCTGAAGGAAAGATTTATTTACAGTACTGTATGGTACAGAACTCGCATCTCATCAATGCAAGCATCACCTCTTCTGATTCTCTGCTGAATAAATCACACATTAGCAGTAGCTGACATTTTGCATTGTTTTCCTTAGACATTTTTGATTTGCACTCTTTGATAGGTTCAGCTTAATGCACTTTCCTTTTTGGGATTATTCCCCCTAATATTTTATTTACACTGAATTTTTATTGAAGTATTTAGAAGTAAATGTACTTCTTACAATATGCTTGTAAATTTAATATTCACTTTCATATTTAGGAAGAGTCCCGCTCCCTCCAGCATATGAGCTGAAATCCAAGTGGGAAAACCTGCTGGGACCTGAATATGAAGTTATGGTATGTTATCTTTCAATAAACTACACTCATGTATGTTATTTCTTTAAATTACAGATCTGTGAGCTTAGCATTAGAGGCTGTTTATAGAACAGTTCAGTGTTTGGAGCAGATCAGTGACATCAATTTTGTTTCCCGTACCATCGAGGCTGTGAAATATAGGAGCTGCTTTTTTTTTTGTTTTTATTCTGTTTGTATAGATACTATTGTTATACAGATAGGAGACAGGAACAGTGATTTAAGAAAATCAACTGTCCTTTTAAATTGGCATCATAGCAGCCACTTAAAATATGTGGCATTTTTATGATTTCATTTATGGTCTATTTGTTTTATTGTGCACTGCAAAAAAAAGGCTCAGCATTGAGCTCCCCTGTTTCTTACGATTTTATGAGAAGAATGAAAGAATGATTTTTAAATGTGCTGGGAAAATAGGAAGTGATTCACGGTAGTGTAACTTTGTGGTGCCAGTGTCTATTAGATATTTCTTCACCTCATATTAAATAATTGTCGAGCAAAAGATTGTTTTGATGAATTGTCATAAGGAGTTGACTGAAATTGTAATTCACTACCGCTTTTCAGTGCTGTGTTAGCCAGTGAGTACAGATAAAAGGCTCCAGCTAACGTTCTTTCCGAAGACTTAAAAAATTCTCACTACCACCAAGAAAGTGCCTTGTTTGTCTTTGCAATGCTTGTCCAGTTGATTTAGAGACACTTATTTTTACTACTTCGAGTAGCCATCGTTTCCAGTCGCTCGCTGGAAGATTTAAAGTAGCTTTAAGAATTGCCTTGAGAAACTCGCTTCTCTTCTTTCCATTAGCACTCCTTTAAGATCTGAAGTTCGTGTAAGATTATGTACATGGTGCAATAAATCTGTTTGGCTGCCCACTTCAGTTGCTTGGTATTCCCATCCTTACATTTCAAGAGTCTGATATTACTTCCCTTGGCATTATCACACTTCCCACAGAGGACGAAAACCTGCTTAGTTTGTGAAACCCTCCATTTCTAATTCTTCTTTAGCTGCTGCCAGTAAAAATAGCAGGAGTGAAAATGTTAACGATTAGTCCTTTTAAATAATAGAAGGAAAGTGTTGTGGCATCCCATTTTGAAAGTAATTTTTTGGTTCTTCCAGTTCATGTAATTTGTACCTACCCCTAGTCCTGCTTGGCTGTGTTCAATAACAACGTCTAGTTTGATTTCAGCCTGATAGCACGGTCCCTGTTTCACGCTATCCTTGCTCCTACGCTCCGGTCCCAGCAAGTCACCCTGAAGGTGCCAGCAGGTTTGAGTATTCTCTCTGAAGTATTTCTCTTCAGAAGAAATAGCTGTTTAAAGACAGCATTTGCTGTCACTCACGGCTTCTGTGTTGCTGATCCTTTGTGGTACCAGTGGAAGGAGCTGAGATCTTGCTGAAACAAGAGACCTGGAGAAAGAGACCGTGGAAGTCAGGATGTATGACTGGGTGGTGTGTGTTGTCAGGTACCTAAGCGTGAGCAGTGAAGCTGAGGAGTTATCAGTCATAGATTCATTTAGTTACGACTGAATGGACATGAAATGGATTCTGTCTGTCAGGAAAAATACCCTTGGTCCTGGAAAACAAGATGCTGGAAGCTCTATTTAAAGTTAAGCTGAAAGAAAAGCTGAGGCTTAGTATTGTTTCAGAGATACTTTGTTAAACTAGACATTTCCAAAGGAGCTCGAAGTTGCCCGATTCTTTGCAAGGCTATATATTTTCCACATCTAACAAGGGTAGCAATCCTCCAAAACATATTCAATTTCAGTGTCCCAAACTCCAGAGTTCACCACAGATGTTATCTTATTACATTTAAAATTGGAGTAAATCACCTTCTAAGGTTGCAGGTAAATAAATTATGTTAAGGAAGAACATTACAAGGAAACTGTTGGTGAACATAGTGATTTTATTAATATAAAAAATGAAGATGTACTGAAGGGATTTCTTGACACTGTTTTAAATAATCCTCTTTGCATTCAGATTTGGTAATTAAACTCCCGTGTTTCAAGCTGTGTTAGAAACATGCTGCAGAAGATGGTGGTTTAGGCTAGATGTTAGACATCTGTACTATAGCCTGAAGTAGTAACTTAAGCTGTCGTACTTTTCAAATTCTGATTGGCAGGTCAGTTTGGGTGTTTGTGTAAAACATAAGGACATTCTGTGCTGTACAGGATTACTGAACTTGACTAAAATCGGCACTCGGGCTTTGGAAATAGGATAATATCGGAATCTGCTAATAGTGCATAATGACCACATTCCTGGTTGTAAATGTTCTGTGGCTGAAAGATTTTTCTAACATTTGTTTAAAATCATTTTGCATCAGTATGACTTTGTTTAAGTACGGTTTATTTTGCTTATCAGTTTTTTGCCAGAATTCATCATTCTGGTAAAGTCTTTATTGTCCTGCTATTTCAAAATGTTTTCATGCACAATTTTTAGGTTGTGAATGTGGATACGCCCATTACAGATGATTTGGAACTCCAGAAGTACTCAAAGGTATGACTTACGTGATGGTTTCCTTTATGGTATAAGTTGGCAGAATAATCCTAGGAGGGCATGACAAAATTCCGGATTTATGTGTTTCAGAAATTTAGAGTGATTCTAGCTTTGTGGCTCTGTATTACTTTTCCAAAAGAGGCTGCCAATATTTTGCTTATCTTCTGGATGAATCCAGTACCTTTTTGTAGCGTGCACAAATGAATCTTTTAACACACCCCCACATCCCCAAACAACAAAAAAAAACCAAACCATCCATATAAGCCTCAAATTTTGGGCAATATTGTAGAATATTGTAGAATAATTGTTGAAAGCCACTAGAGAATGCAGCAGAAGTTGAAACTCTGCTGAACAATGTCATCGTCCCACAGACAGCTTTGCTATAATGATCTTGGCTCGGGGGGAGATGGGAGTCCGTTTAATCAGAATGGTCAGGGCTGAAATTAATTTCAGTCTTCTGAGGCTTTTGAGAGACTTGCAAGATACGTAGGTTAATGTTGTGCAAAAGCAGTTTTTGGAGGTGGTGCATTTATGTACTTGTGGGGATGTCTCAGTGAAGAAAGGCCATAAACTCATAATCAGCCATAGGTGTGAGGGAATGTTGAGGATCAATGGGTCACTCCTTTTACTTGAATATCTTGAATTATGAACCAGAAGGAGAGTCAGTGTTCCAATTTAAGCCAAACTGAAGGAGCGGATACTGCCAGTCATCTTGTCCTCTCCCCAGGTTGCCATCATTTCTGCTGTCTTGTCTGGAAAGTGTATCAGCTTTATGGTAGTCTCCCTAATATTTGTAGAACTAAGACACTAATGGTTGGAGGCTCCCTAAAGAAAAATTCCAAATTCAGAAGGTCCATTGAGAAGAGGCTAACACAAAAGCAAAGATTTTGGCTTGCAGAAATAAGGATGCCAATATTATTAGCTATTTGCCAAGAACATTTCATGGATATTTTTTCTGCCTCAATGTAGTGTAGCTCCTAAATGAATGAGACAGCTGATCCTGTGGTGGGTTTTTATGGTGATTGTGGAATTCCTTTCAGGTTTGTTGAAAACTCACCTTTTTGGGTAGGATAGACTTTTTATTTCCCTTTTTTCCAGTCTGTTGACCTTATTTAAGAACACAGTTCCACCTCCCCCAAAGGGCAGGTTGGTTGTTTTTATTTGTGCGAACAGTTTCTATAGAGGAATTATGGACATATGCTGTAATGCAGACGATACCAATATGAAGATTTAGTCATCTTACTGTGTGCTTAGTTTAATTTGGTTAGCTATTGAATCCAAAATGTGTTTATGTTGTGGTAAAGATATATGTATGTGTGTGTATATTTTTTTGTTGTTGTTGTTGTTTTGGCAGCTATTACCCATTCACACCTTGAGATTAGGAGTTGAGCTTGACACGTTTGATGGACATCATTATATATCATCAATTGCTTCAGATGGTCCAGCTGCGGCACTTGGTCTTCTGCAACTGGAGGATGAACTTCTGGAGGTAAAAACCAACATGTCAAATTCTTGTGACCTCTTAGTCACTTCTTGTTTTTTGTTTTGTTTTGTTTTCTGAAACGTTTAACATTCATATCAAGAGTTACAAGGGCAGAGATAATATTTGTGTTGAATGTATCCTGTGGTCTTTTAGCTCAATCTTTTGAGCAATTTAACATTAGCTTTTGTGGTGGATAATCTTTCTTAATATTTGTTGCTATAAAAAATTTACAGCAGTCTCAGGACTATTGGTTGCTGTTGCACATTATAACTTGCTTGTTGAGTGTTGAAAAACATTTGTGTGTATGAGCTAGTACATCAGTTTGTTTAAATATGTATAAAGAAGTATTGGGGCAGCTTTGAAGTTATCAGAATCAGACCAGACCTATTTGCTCAGGAAAAATATTTATGTGATAGTATTAAAATAATACCTGTTTTGTGTGTGTACGTATGTATATCTATCAGTATCTCAGCCTGCGAGTGAGAAGACATTAGTTTCCTATTGAATACCTGCTCTTTGTGGAATATTTTGAATTTGGACCTTTTTTTATTGAATGCAAAGAACAGTTAAATGACATAAATGGGAACAGAATTAGGCCTTCTGAAAGATTAATTTTTTAGTTGTACAGCTCTCTTACTTTTACTTGTTGTTCACCCTTTAACATCAAAAATTCATACTGATGTCACTAGGACCGAAAACATTTTCTTCAGTTATTGCTTGATGGAGGAAATCTTGATTCCTAAAGGAAGGATTAATGGAATGCTGGAAGAAGTGTTGTTTAAATTCCTTGGCCACTAAACAAAAAAATTGTATACAAAAAGCAATACTGCAGTGCTGTAGAGTAACTTAGGAAACTTTAATTGTATATAGTTAACAGGTTTCCTTATTACTGTGTGTTTACAATTAAGTTCACAGATATGTTCAGACCTAGTGAACATAAATTTTTTTTCTACTCTGTAGCAGGAAAGAAAACCCAACAAAATAAAAATGTGCTCCAGGGCTAAATCTGTATATGCCAGGTTTAGCCCAGAGTATGCGTTTGCAGCCAAGTTATAAATCCCCTTAAGTAGGGGTTTGCAATGGAAAAAGTGACAGCCCCGTTCCCCAAACATAACAGCTCTACCTGGGCCTGATACAGTGGGGATTAAAATGTGATCAGCAAGGAATTTTTTTTGATATATAGTGAGGTTGAATGTTGATTATTTTTAATGGTGTGTTTGAATTATGATAGAAATCATGGTATTTTTTTTTCTCCTCTAATTTTAGCTAATTTCATTTTGTTCTTTTTTTAGGAGTAAATTGCTTCCTTGTGTCTTTCTAGTTTTGTTAAAAAATTTCACTTGCTCCTATTTGATGGCACAAGTAACTATAGAGTGGTGTGCTGAATGAATGGAGTGTTGGGCACCTTGTGTGTTCAGAGGCTGATTTTCTGGCAGCTGCAGAAGAAGAAACAGGAGTCCCCAAGTCTGCTTGGGAGTGCGCGGTAGCTCTTCTCCATCAATCACAATACGCTGAGAAGTGCTGGTAACTTTCCACCACACTGCCACTCTCAATGCATTAAAAAATCCTTACGCATAGATACTTCTGCTTAAATAATTAACTAATGGATTAGCCTGATAGCTCAGCAGTTGCTGTAATTCTTACACAAAAAACCTACAGCAGTTCATCTTACCATGGTGGAGGCCGGTTACACCACTCTGAGTTTCTCCTTGGCTGCGTTGTAGTGTGAGAGGAACTCTGTGTTTCCCAGCATTACACCGTGAAAAGCATAAAGGAAAAAGTGGGGGAAAAATAGAGGTAATTGAAGAAAATGGTGGCTAAAGTGAGATTGCCGTGTAGCCTTGCAGAAGATTGAGTCCCTCTAGAGGACAAGCAGATCTGTGAAGCATATGGCCAGGCTCTGGTCTGAGTTACGCAGGTGCAGAGGTGTGTATGTGGTGTATTTACCGGCTGTATTTTCTTGGATCAAATGTGGGTTCATCGACATTAGCATTGCAGTTCGGGTATGGAGTTGGAGTATTGAAGAGAATCATCGATGATCCCCACGTACTGTGCTTTGTTTCATCTTGTGGAGTGGACTTGGATGATGTGAACTGGATTCCTAACCCAGTGGTTGCACTCCAGCCACTTTGGGCATTTGGTCACAAAAGTAGACTGGAGGTAGCCTGAAATAAATCCCTGAAACACAAGTAGCGTTGGGATTGAGTCCATAGCACTAACTGGGTTAAACCCTTGCTCTTTTGGGGCTGTACTTCTTGTCAACATAGATGGTGTTCACATCTATGACACCTACTGACGTTCTGCTTTCCTGGTATTTAAGGATACTGCTGCAGTGCACGCAGATGTACTCTCATGATATTGCAATTATAAAATATGCAAAAGAGGATGTATCCCATTTTTAAAACAGCATTATTATCAATCTATCTTATTTTTTCTTTTTTTTTTCTTTTTTTTTTTTTTAAGTCTATGGTTTAAAGCATCCATTGATAATGGCCTTATGGTCTTCTGTTGTCACTCAGGATCTAAAGCTTATGGGATGGTAAGCTTTGACCCTTGTCAGGGTTTTCTGATTAATTGCTTGCTGTAATTGGTTTCTTTTTTACTATGTAAACATCCTTGCATGTTTCCTGTAGGATCTATTTCAGTTTCAACGTTTTGTTACATTTTCAACAGCTGACAAAGTTGCTAGTTCTGACTTTCAGGTTTTTGATTACAGCTCTAAATCTGTGTTTTCTTAAAATGTTTTTGAAAAATATTTTTTCATCTGTTTTTGAATTCAAACACATAATCCTAATGCTAAAAAAAATCGCCAACAAATAAACAGGTGAGAACGAAATAATGCTAGGAAAGATGTAGGCTAGGAAAAGTAGTGAGCAGAAAACGAGTTGGAGGAAGTTGAAGAGAGCAGAAAGATGATGTAGCAGTAGTCACAAGATCTTGCAGATGAAGTTTAAGTCTTACAGTAATGCATGTATACTTCAGAAACATATGTTAATAAAACTGCAAGCTTTGCTGGAATCCCTAGGTAAAATGAGACTGTCACATCCAGCTGGGGAGAGACATGCATGCAAAAAAATTAATAAAAGAATCTGGTGGATATCCTTTAATTATCTTATCATGGATGTGTGTTTCCCCGTCTGTGTAGGTAAATGGAGTTCAGCTATATGGAAAATCACGCCGTGAGGCGATCACTTTTTTGAAAGAAGTGCCACCCCCATTTACATTGGTTTGCTGTCGGCGACTTTTTGATGACGGCACTGAGTCTTTTGTGGATGAACCTGCCATGGGAGTTTCCCCTCCAGAACAGAAGGTAAACTTCTCATGTCATTCAGTTTTGTCAAAGGACCATAACTATTTGAAAAAGTGCATATATTTCTGAGAAAGTGATTTGTCTGACAAAGACAGTGTCTCTGTTTTCCTTTTGCTGTTTGATCCAGACCACTTTTCAGTCTCAAAGAACATTTCCTAGAATATTTAGTTATAGGAGGCAGTTTTGTATTAAATTGTCATATAAAGCTGCCTTTGCCGTTCCCTTTGGGCTGGTAAGGGACAGCTGGTGTTTCAGTGAAAGATAGTTCATGTTTCCAATGCCAGTCCTTTTACTGCAGTTTGTACAGGTTGGTCATGGGAAACTTCCTTGTACTATAAATACAAGGTAGGTAAATCACCGAGCTAGCACGCTGACTGTGTACGTCCCATTCATCATTCTTACACTTAATAGATGAGTGAGAGCTCTGAATTACACTAAAACACATCCTTGCCACCATTAGCTGATTGCTTCCACGTTCTGAGTAGGTTTTTATAGAACTGGAAAAAAATGAAACTTAATGTTTCTTTCCATTGCAGAAGCTTTAAAGTCTCTAACTGAAGCTTGACGCTTGTAATGGTTGTTCCTATTTATGAAAAGTATTTGCACCTTGACTTCTCATCTTTTCTGATATTTTCTGATCTAATTTCCTCTAAGATGGAGAGTTATACAAGAAATATGGAGGTTTCGTGGAAGAATAAGGTGTATTACATCTTTTTGTAACTAGGACTTGTTCCACTGTGGTTTTTGATGTTTCATTTTACTGAACATTTTCTCCGTGCGTCCTGTTGCACATCTTTGCCATAAGGTTACATTGAGTGAACAGTTTGCCTTCTCTTTAGAGAAACTCACAATATTTCTGCTTTCTTTTATCAAAAGTATCAATAAAATGTGTGGAAGAAAAATTTCTTCCTTTTGCCCCATGGTAGCTCTCTGTGTAATAGGCATATTTGTCCAAAGAAATAAAGTTAAATCAGCGTACAAGTTTTTAAAGTTTTTCTTTGGACATCATACATTGATATTTCGTAACGAGTGTATTGATAAAATAGCAGTAATGTTAAAACATGCATTTTAAGTTAGACAACAAAAGGTGACTTTTTGGAATATGTTTTTATGAAGCTGTCCTTACTCAAAAAAATTGGGTAACTATACCTCTTTTTTTTTTTTTTTTTTTTTTAATATCTTGGCACAAAAATCATGAAAGAAACTGCTTTTTCAAATTAGATACTATTTGTATAGTTACAGTATAAGAATTTTTTGTTTGCATATATTTAATGCCTCAAGTATCAGACGTGCCTGGTCGTCTGGTCTTTCTATTAGCTGTCTGTGGTTAAATATTTTATGCTAAGTTATTTATTTTTCCTTTATGCATCTAATGGGACAGCTGAAGTTCATCAACATGTAACAGGTTAGTAATATTATAACAATTAATTTGACTAATACAGGGGTATTTGTATGCCAGGTTGGGCTCCGATGCTCAAAACGTGTAGGCATAGTCACAGGGGAAGTGGCCAAGGCAGCAGGCTGGAGAAAACTGGATGCATCATGTCAATGAAGTTATAATTCCATAAAAGGTCATATTTTAGGGCATGTATGAGCAATTAATAATCAAAATATTGAAGGAATAGTGTTTGTAAAGAACTGAAAGAATGGTATTTGAAGTAGAGCTTTTATTTTTCAGGTGAAACCCAAGGAAGACATTAATCCTGAAGAGGACGAAGGGGAATTAGCGTTATGGTCTCCTGATGTGAAGGTTATTGAACTGGAGAAAGACAAAAATGGTTTAGGATTCAGCATTTTAGACTACCAGGTATAGTTTTCTGTATAACTAAATGCTAAAAATCCCTTTGATCTTTTGTCTTGTATGGTGCCTTAAAATGTTTGGTGATGTTGATTACTGAGTAATCAACTTGGCATTTGGGCGTAGAAACTGTGTAGGGGAAAGTAATTTATTTTGAGGCCAACTCTATAAAGTAGAGGGTAGAGGTTGTTCTAAACCAGTCTGATTACCGGACGTGATAAAGTGCAAGATCTTTAATCAAACTCCACCTCATAACTCTTGAGTTTAATGGCTAAATGTTGGGGGAAGGTTGGGTTTTGTTTTGTTTTAACTTGGAATGACTTTTCAACTATGAGAGTGGAAAGCAAACATCCTCAGATATTGCAGCATCATTTCCTGTGTACCAAATTTAATGAATTGTTTACTTTTTCTCCCCTAACTGCCCCAGATCAACTTCCATTTATAAATGGAGTATAAGCCTGTGCTGCTCTGGGATGTGTGGTCCCACTCGAGCCATGGAAGGATTCACTCAGGCTTGGAATCGAGCCATGAAAAGTAGAGTTGGCAGGGGTAGTTTTACCAGGACTGTCCTTCGCAAAAGGGAACATCAGGGCTGACAGGTGAATCGGTGTTGCAAACTCAAGTTTCTGTAAATACAAATTTCATTTAATACATGTATTTAATTTGTTAGTATGAGAATAGAGATTGAAGACCCTGATTTCAGTTACGCTCCTCTGCTTCAATTATTAAACCAGTGTGCCAGAGATACAGGTGGAATTTTTGGGGTGAGGGACAGGGGGGAAGTTGACTTTCAGGAATCATTCATACCTTAAAACTTGTTTTCTCCAAGAAGAACCATTTTGGGGTAGATTATATACTTGAAGTCTTTAGAAATCAACAGAAAAATCTTTAATTGGGGGAAAACTCTACTCAAATTAGTGAATCCTTCTTTCAAAAAATATTGGCTTCAATTAAATATGTAGAAACTCAAAATTTATAGTCAGAGTGAAATGTTCTTCACGTTTCTAGTCAACGTGCTACATTTTTAAACCTCTAGCCATCATATTTATAAGGAAATAAAATAGCTGGATCACTCTTCATAATAATATACACATCACATGTGAATACTGCCTAAACATTGTAGTTTAATAAAATGTGTTCAACTGTTGTGCATAAATGTCAAGTGATATAAAATTCACTTTCTGATACAAAAAAGCATGAATTGGGAATGAATTACAATGAAAAATATTGGAAGTATTATGCAAACCACTTAATTCTATATTTTACCAGTGTGATTTAAGATTACTGAAAATAGATCCTGTTAGTCATTTTCGCTGACACATGTTGTGTTGCAGTGCCAGCTTTACTGTAGAGTTGCTAGGAGTCTTTACAGAGCAGTGATACACAGATTTGCTTTTAAGTTCTCATATAATCAGAATTAATGAAGGCTTTAATAACGGGCTTTTTATTTACTTATTCGCAGATGCAAATACATGAGCAATGTTGTGGTACTTTCAGCTAAATTTAAATACATTCTAATCAATTCTAAATGAGTGGCAAACCACTTAATCTCAGATCTTTATAATTTCAAGATATTTGTGTATAAAGTATGCTCTTTTGTTTGGGATTTGCCTCTTAGATCTTTTACACTTTTCATCATCTGCAGATTACTTTTTGTATGGAGATATCTGTGACTGTGTGTGTTTATCTAAATACATCCATCACATTCTTGAGTGCAGGGCAAAGAAAATAAATAATTGTCCATGCTAGATTGGAGGCGGGGGAAAAAAAAAAGTATGTGGTTCCTGGGAGACTGTTCAGAATTCTTCAAGCCGATTTGCTGAGAAGCACAAAATTGCAGTGAAGTGTTTAATTGTGGCTTAAAGGACCTGGAGACCTAACTCTGTTCTCTGCATTTGTTTTTATAGTTTTGCTCTTCTTTACACAACTAAAGTTGTGGGTTTGTTTGGTTTTTTTTAAGATACATACTCCTTGTTTTGCAAGGCAAGATTCAAGCCTTATAGTGTCAAAGAACACTGCTTGATCAATACATCCATTGTTGATTTTGCTCATTTCGAGTGATCATATGGGGGGGGGGGGGTTTGTTAGATTTTTTTGTGGTGGGTTTGTTGTGGTTTGTTTTTTTTTTTTTCCAAATGAAGTTGGGTATTCACATGGCCTGGCTTCCTGTGTCTAAACGAGGTGCCTCAGTGAGGGACCAACCTTTTTAGGCTCCTGTTAGTGTTGATGGGGAGGAAAATACTTTTTAAGAGGTGATTCTGAGCAGAAGACCTATTTGTGGTGCTCAAAATTACACTTCTGAGGACTGATTCTCTGTCCATTGCAGAAGTTTAAGGAAACTTTGGTGTTATGTGCCCAACTTGGCGGTGATGTGACTGTGTTCTGGGTTTTTAAGATCAAATTATTTCTGCAGCTTTTGCTTGAAATGACACTACAGAAATATCAGTAAGACTTCATAAAGATCAGTAGGAATAGCAAAGTAACATTACAGGAAAAACAACGGTGAATCACTGTTATTCCATCTTGCTTTCCCCCCCCACATCAAGTTTTGATAACATCTCTGAAGTGCTGCTGCAGTACGAGTATATACTTCTTGTGAGAGGCTGGTGACTGCTACCTGCAGTATGTAAGAACCCTGAAATCGTGCTCGTACAGACATGTTCATTTTTGACAGTGAGCCATGCCAGATGCACTGCAGAAGTGGAATAACGCTAAGCAATTAGAGACCGGGCTGCTTATGGTGCTGTGGAAGTTTCTTCCTACTGCTTTCACTTCATGTTTGGTATCTATTTTGAAGCATGAGGCTTCAAATAATAGTAATTTACGGTATTTGTCTCTCTGTTTTCTCAAAACTGACTCCATACTTGGCAAAAAGGATAGTGTGCCTCAGTTGTCCAGAATGCTGCGCTTCCCAGGTCACGCTCTGAAAAACAGTATTAATAAAAACTCTTCATGAGGTAGGAGTCTGAGTACATAGAAAACAGAATGCTGAGATCAAGAAATTATTACTCTGGTATATTAATTTTTAATGGGCTGTCTTTCTAATAATGTCTCATCTATCAAATAAATGATAAGCATATCCCAAGTGACACGCAGGATATTCCCAGAAATGTACAAGCATAATTCCAATGCCTATACATTTTAATGAACTAATTACAAATTAATTATACCAATTATGCATAATCAATAGTATTTCTACTTTGTCCTGTGTTTTCTTTTGCCTGTCCTTAGGGATTTAAATGCTTAAACCAGAGCCTTCTTTTTTTAATAAGGTCCTAATAAGATGCCGTTAGAGCAACAGAGTAGACTGACCCTTTTTGGTGTAACAGGACTGTATTTATATAGGATACTGTTCAACTTCACATGATCAGTATTTATTTAAAAAAAAAAATTCTTTTTTTCCCTTTGCTGAATGTCCTAGTTTGTAATTATGTGGTAGGAAATCTAAAATCTTTGCCACTGCTGCTTTGCTAGCAAGGTCAGTACTTGGCGAGAGGGGAGGTGGATGGGGAGGCTGATCCTCTGTATTCTTGAAATGATCCGTTTCACGGGATTTTTTTTCTCCCAGTGTGATGGCTTATTTAAATAAGAAACATTGAAGAGGTCTTAAAATGAAATCTTCTGTGTATTTTTCATTGTCACCACTGTGTTGGGATCTTGTCAAAGCTCTTAGGCTCGCATTGCTTTTTCTTGATAATGCGTAGATGAAAAGCCTGCAGAAGGAGAGGCAGTGGCGGCCCTGCCGACAGGCTCTGCGTGCGGTGGGCTTTCTTCAGCTGGTAACGCATCATGCCCAGGAGAGACCTGAGGAGCAGCATCGCGTCGTCGCTGCTGATTCTGTGTTGAACAGGGACCCTGCCCCCCTTCTGACCGTTAAAAAGGTGTGCTGTTCAGTCTTCTGGCCAACTTCTCCGGGAAGTAATATACTCTGCCTCCCTTAATTTCCTTGTAATTTCACTTGGAGAAGTTGCTCTCTTTTTCACCTCTTAACTAACGTTTATGTAGTGTTGCTGGCACAGTTAGCGGCAAGTATGTTTTGATGGTGAATGAGGGACCCTGTACACTGTTTGTAGAGTGCTTTGGGATCATCTGTGATGCAAGAGGCTACAGTAAGCATATTTATTGTTCTTTGTCAATAGACGTGAAAGTATCTAGCTTAGTTGTAACTTTGTGTAGCCTGAAGCTAAACCTCCTAGCCAGCAAGTCAAGAGCTAAGCTATTGTTAGTGAGGCCAATCCTTTTTCTTAGAAAGAAATTAAAACAGAAGAGGGCATGGTATATCGGGGTTAAAATAGAGGAGAAGTGCTGCATAAAAGTAGTGATGAACCCAGGCGGTTAGAGCAAGAGGAAGGAAAAATCACACAAGAGGAAGAGTTTTAGAGAGAGAGAAGAGCTCTCACTAGTATAAAAGGTACTTTGAGTGGGCCTGAAACAGCATTTAGCAAAGACCTGGTGCGTGCAGGCCAGCAGATCCAGATTCTCTCAGCAATGTTTTACAAAAATAGTGGAAAAACCACAGGTGGCTGAATTGCAGATTTCTGGAGGCAGTATTGACCAGAAGGTAACTGGAATGGTCTGATGAGCTTTTATCGAATTAAACAAAAAGCTGGATGGACTTTATGCGGAGCTTAATTTACTGTGCTTTGAAGTCACGAGTATTTTAAAGCAGCTGTTTTAAAGTGCGTGAAACGGGAGGGGGAAAGGGTTGGAATGGAGAGGGTTGACATCTTACATAGCTCTTGGGAATGCCTGTGAGATGCTGTTTCTCTCCATCTGTGCTTGAAAGGTAAGTCCCCAGTGCCCAGCTGCCCTGTACACCCGTGGGGCTGTAGGAGCTTATGGGCTCACCTGCGCCAAGTGGTCCTTGCCAACGTGGGTGTAAATATCTCCCCATTGATGGAAGCTGAAACAGGCGTTTCAGCACTGTATGAGCTTTGTGTTACCCAGACCTGAAACAGCACGAAGCGTGCCTGCCTTTGTCAGCCGGGGTCAGGGCTGAAGGGCTGCTTACTGCAGTCTAGCAATAGGGACCCCACAGCTGCCTTATTCCTAGACTTATCTTCATTATCATTAGCAGTTTTTTCTTACTGTTGAAGTCTTTTTTTTTGCTGCACATTCAGCAGGTTATGTTTTGTCCTTCTCCCAGGGAGCATGGGAAACAATTGTTTTCTTTTTTTATAACAAAATCGCTGCATAGTCATTCACGGCAGGAAGTGAAGCAATTTCAGTGTCTCCAAATATCTTTCCTCTTTCTCTTTATGCCCCAAACAAACAGGCTCCAGATGTAGAGTTATGAAAAAGCAAACTGACTTCCTATTTGTAGAAGGTGATATTCAACTAGATTGTATTTTTTTCTCTTTTTTTGGACTGTTCAACAGTGAGATGCAGGCTGGAGCGCTTTGACATACTGCTAACTAAACGTTTGCCCTCTTGTGATAATTTGAGCTTTGTCCGTCTTGTGATATGTTTGTTATGAACAAAGAAGCATATTCACGTCCTTGTTAAGCACGTTTTCACCTGATCATGTGATGGAAACCTGTGGCTTACTGGCAGAAGCTGTACAGTTGTATTAAAAAGCAGTTTTACAATGGCTATCAGCTTGGTACTGGGAAAACTGATAAAGGCAGCTTTTCTTCCATCTCTACAACCCATCCACATTCATTAACATCAAAGTTCTGTAAGCCTCAGTACCAACTGTGTTGGTACTCATCTCACGGAGGATTTGCTCCTCTCCCCCTATAGGAAAGTTCTGCATCCTTTAAATCATATTAAGCTGCTTCATTTGAAAAATAATTCTTAATAGTGTGTCATGAACTGAATTCGGTGTAGCTTTTTGAAAATTCTCTTGGAGTTCAGCTTAAATACTACTTTTCAGGAGCGAAGAGCTGGTGAATGCAGTTGAGTACATTCCTGGTAAAGTTTCTAGGGTGTTCATGATCAGTGGTTTCCAGAATTCCAGCAGTACTAAAAGCATTGGGAGACCAGAAACCACTTTAATAAGAAATCAAAGAGACTGTGTATCTCAGCGTGAGATACAGATCTACAGGAGGAATCGCTTGCTGAGGTAGAGGAGCTGGAGAACTCGGACACAGGAAGTCACTGTAGGGCTTGGGTATGCCCTGATGCTGGATGTGGCGGGGGATCATCAGTCTGACTCTTCAAGTGAGAAGTTAGGAAGGGATCTCATGTACAGAGTGGAGTGGCATGTCCTCCTCCTGTCTTCCGTGAGCTGCAGCGCTCTGGACAATACCTGGGTCTGCAGAGAAACTGGAGCGTTGCTGAGAACATCTGTTTTTCTTTGGTTTGTCACATATCCTTGAAATAAATACTAAGCAGTATTATTATTAACCTTTAGAAATGTTTTCCCTATTCCTCCAAATTCTACCAATCTGGTTGTTCTTTTTCATTTCCTGCTAGGAAGAATAGCTTTTAATAAAAACAAAAAAACCCCAAACCAAAGAAATTCATTATTATTCTGCAGATGGCTTCTGCCTGCAAGAGAAGGCGAGAATTTAAAGGGACAAAACTGTAGCTAGATTTTCCTTAGCAAATCTTAGCCAGGGTAAGATAATGTAGATGAGACCAGAGGAAACTGGGTGCTGCTTATGTAAAAGCTGCGGTAGTCTTTCAGTGCGCATGTGGAGATGGTGGAGCAACGGACGTGTAAAAGCTCAACCCAGACAGCTCCAGATCTGTTGTTCTGAACCCACGAGATCTGAGGCATATGGTGGTGCTGATGGATAACTATGGAGAAGTCTGAAAACTCATGGAAGTTATGAAGTATTCTGTTTTCTTAGTGCCTCACCCTTCTGGAAGATGCTGCTCCCCAAATCCAAACAGTAGTGTTGCACTTGGAGTCTTTCTGTTTGTTCTCACTGTGTTTCTCAGTAGCCTTAAAATTCTCCGCAACGTTTTGCCTACCATCTTCTCCACCATCCATACTGTGCAAGTCTTCTTTGGGCCAAGTCACTGTGTGTGGATCCTTGTAGCAAAAAAATGCCCTGTCTTCTCTTCTGCAGCTTTTTCTGTAGCCAATTGTCCGTAATTCCTGTGTTTGCTGTTTACGATGCAAGCTCTCCATGCAGAGAGCTCTGGTTGGTGTGAAAACACGTACTGCACTTCCACAGACCGCTAACGGTGTTGGGGCCAGCACGTCTGACTGGTGGAAGTGCCTGCTGGGCTGTCTTAGTGGATTTTTAGTTCAAGGATTACTTGAATCAGAAAGCTGATCAAACTCCGAATGTGCGTTAAGACCCGAGTGTATTTTACGTAGGTGATACCATTTATAACTTTTCCCTTGGCTCATTGGTACTTTTTCCTTTATTCCCACACATCTCTATCCCTTCCTTATCTCATCACACAGTGGCTTTCTTCCATTTCCTTATGAGTTCAGGGGTTTTTTTCTTATCTCTGTGGCTTTTCCCTGTGGTCAGCATTCAGTGTGTTTTTCCTGGAGCTGGAAAGTCTGAAAGTATAAGATATTAAGAGAGTCTAATGAATGTAATCCCTGTGACTTTAGCTCTGTTGAGAGCAAATACGAAAGGCAGATGAAACCTTGGGTTGATTGAGAAGTTTGATAAATTAAAAGATAGTGACATGCACCTGAGTCCGCTGCACGGTGACACTTTCAGAACTACCATCGTCAGTGCCTAGCTTTGATCTTTTTATTGCAGAATAGCAGTAAGTGTGTAAGTTCTTTTTCTTTTGATCATTCCCTGGAAGCACTTTTGTCCCAACTCTCTGCTGCACATCCCTCTTCCGCAGCAGACGAACATTGACCGTGTGGTGCTTGCCAGCTCTGCCGGACCTGCGTGGGTTTGAGTAATTGCCGGCCACCGTGTTCATTCTTGCTGGAGAAGACTGATATGATTTCAGATCGCAGCTGATGAAAGCCCAGTGTGGGAAACCCGTTGTGCCACCTACTCTTCTTTTGCTGTTCTCTCACCTCCTTTGGGTGTGGCTCTGTGTATTTTGTTTCTGGGTGTTTTTTTTTCTTTCTCTGTGAATTCCTGTTTCTTTGCTGCCGTGTCCCATAACAGCAGTTTTGACGAATGCTGGCTGCACACTAGAGCTTCTGAAATTCATTGCCTTATTCCCTCACTGCAGATCAATAAATACTTATGTTTTATTTCCAGTGCTTTCCCTTACATCACAAAAAAGTTCAGCGTTCTTCCTTGAATACCGTTCTGTATTTAAGTTTCTATTGCTTCAGCACATCAGCCTGTAGTTTATTTCTTTTGTGTAGCCTTCTTCCGAAGCAGTCCTGCTGCCTGCAATCTAATGTGAGTGGAACAGCCAGAAACAAATCTTCAACTCCTTCAATTTCAGTCTGGTTGCCCGTGCAGTGGTTCGAACAAAAACTAGTTGAGCACTTTCTCAGGGATGTTTTTTCAGGCTTGAAGAGTACGTTTGGCAGTTCCTAAGGCCAACTCCTGTAAATTTGTTGGAGTGAATGAACAGAAGGTTTGGACCTTTAGTCTCCATCCTAAATTGAGGCTGCTTTAAGGAGGGAATTGGACCTCACTCACAGCTGGCTCTTCCTCTTTCCTCCTCCTGTCGGGAAGTACTTAGTGCCTTTGAAAAGGCTGCAGGTTCTTGATCGTTCTTGACTGTTACACACCAACAGTGCCAACGGGATGTGTGTGGAGGGTGGCTCTGCAAAGGGAACGAGTGGCACTTCACCAAATGAGAGCAGGGATGGGTATTTTGAGTAATTTCACATACTGAGCATACAGGTAAATTCCTTCCTGCACAGTTCTGCCTTTGTTCTCCATAACAGTAAGATGAACATAGAATACATTTGGTCCTTTCCATTGTTGGTGAGTGTGTGTTCCTTGTACAGTATGCTACAGCGTTGTGTTTTGCAGTCTGCTGTCTTATTCACTTGCAAACTGAAGAGTTTTAAATATGGATATGTATGTTAGACCTGGAAGTGGTCCCATGCAAAATGTAATGAAGCTGGGTTGCTCTGACCTCTGAGCTCTAAC
This sequence comes from Pterocles gutturalis, assembly GCF_000699245.1. Lineage (NCBI taxonomy): Eukaryota > Metazoa > Chordata > Aves > Pterocliformes > Pteroclidae > Pterocles > Pterocles gutturalis. The sequence continues at coordinate 45,970 of NW_010141061.1, forward strand.
ATGTGTTTGTTTTGGCTCTCTGGCAAAAACCTGCAGTATACAAATTGGCACTTGTAAAATTGTTCAGATAAATCAAAATTGGTACAGGGGGAAAAAAAGTTTCAAACTGTTTCTTTTGGGATCCTTTGCCATGCTATTTTGGATGTGTGTTTTCAGAGGAGTGTTTTTGTGGAAGCAGGCAGTTTGTTGCTTGAAGAAAGCTAAAATATTCTAGGAAGTCAGGCTAGCTGAATTTAGATCTTAAGTGATGCCAAAACTAATATAGCCTGTAACTAAGTGAGAGTGACTTTGCACAGTGAATGTCAGTCACCCGCAGCTTTGTCTTACATTTTCATATGAGCCTTTGGAAAAAAAAGGAAAACACAAACAAAACCCCAGCAAAACGTGGTAGCTGCTTACATCCAATGGAGTTATAGCTACAGGCGACGGCAGAGGAGAGACCGCTCCTCATCCTCTGCACACACCAAAGGCTCTGCTGGGGCTTTGACGGACTCGCCAGAGCACGAAACGCCTCCGGTGGTGCTGGAGCTGGGCCTGGAGTGCCCTCTCTTGGCTGCTGCAGAAACCTCACGTTTGGTAAGGACAGAGGAAGTCGGTTGTTATCATTTTAATTTTCCAGGGTGACGGGCAGAGGTAAGCTGCATTGGTTATATTTCCAGATTTGCTTACTGAGTGTGAATCTTTGGTGCCCATGGCCAGCTCCAGTCCCTCACTCGAAGCCACAATAAAGTTATGCCCTCCAGCAGCATTGCACGTAGGACCCTGTTAAGTTGGTGCTCCTGGGACTCTTAACATTTTAGCCAGAGCTCAGGTTTTTAAGAGATTTCATACTGCTCCAAATCCAGGGATCCCAGCGGCAGCAACTGCAGTGGCCCCTGCTTGACTCTTTGCACTGCTAAATGAATCCAGAACAAATGAGGCTCTGAAAATAAGAAGAAAAATTTGACACCTGGGCTCCAGGAAACATTGGTGGATTTTGATGAGGAGCAGTAGAGGGGAAGGGAAAACCTATGGTTCAATGTAGTTAAATATATGGTGTGCTAAGTATGAATAAATTGTGACTATTTTAAACAAGTTCATATAGTCTATGGTTGGCTCAAGCACAAAGGAAAAGACAACAGCTACAACATACTGGTTCCTCAAAGGGTTGCCTGGAGGCCAGCATCTTGAGCTGCTGCTGGTGCGTGGCACTGGTCAACTTTCGTCATTTATACCAGTGGCAATTTTTTTGCATGTAATTCTTATTAAAAAAAAAATCTGTGTCAGTGCTTGTAAGTTGAGAGATTTGGTCTCGTGACAGCCTTACATTGCAGTCCGATTCCTTTGGTCGTTGTTCATGAACGATTCATTTGTGTAAAGGAATCCTTCAGTAAACTGAAGTTAAAAGTTTCTCTTTAAATGTCCCAAGCCCCATTCATGCCCATTTTAAGATGACCAAACTGCATGGGGCTGTCCTGTGCATGCTCCCTCTGCTGTAATACAAAGTCCTGTAATAATTTCTTGAACTATTGAAGTTGAGTCACTTCTGTGTTCCAGCCGAGTACCGTCACAGCAATGTCTCAGCTCTGAGTTTGGGGAGAGGGTTTCTTCCCAGCCTGTAAGCTCCATCCAAGCCTTTCACTTTAAAGCAGAGACTGAAATCCAGCCCTGACTGCTAGTCACTAAAAATCGCTAGTATCTCACTTAACACAAGCCAAGTAAATGAATTGAGAGCCTCAGGGTAGGCGTGCAGTCGCAGTTAGTGCTGGTTTTTCACCTCAAATGGCACTAGCTGGCCTGTTAACGTGGTGGTGGCCCCGAAGTCCATCGGGGCCCTGTGGACTTGCTGCTTGTAGTTAGTACAGAAGGGAAGAATCTGTTTTTCAGCCTGCTGCTAGCACTGCTTTCTTTCAGAAACAAGACAAAACCCACGCAGTCCAGTTGCACTCACTGTTTACAAGACGTGAAAGTGAATTCAGTGTTTGCTGTCTTGTTTTAGCAGGTTGTGTTCTTTAGGATGTTTGAGCGTAAATTGTAAAGCAAGGTTTACAAAAAATATTGTTCCTTTTGTTTTGGTAAGAAAAGCAGGGTGCAATCCACTGTTGCAATCACCTTCATGTTAAATTATAGAGAATATGGATTAATGATTACATATTGAAATTCAGTAGGCCCGTGTCTTCACGAGCAGCTTTTGTTGCATTCTTCATGGCAATCGCGTTGCAATTCACGGTTACTGGGAACTAACACTCAGGGTTTTACAGTGCTGCTCGCGGTCCTGGCTTAGCCCTGGCCCTGCGTAGTTTATATTGCTCTTCTCTTCCTGTACAATAGCTCCCTCTGCTTGAAAACAGCAGTGTAATTATAACCCCTGGTTTGTATTTGCCTGGTTTTAATATGGGCCTCTTCGTAGAGAAGATTTCTTCTGCTGCTGCCCATCGTGAAGCAATTCCAATATGTGGCTTATGCTCGTGCACGTTGCAAGCTAGCGATGATAACGGTACTGTTCTCGAAACTTGTACTGCGTAGGAGCTGGCTGTGTTGTGGTTTTAGCATGGGGGTTAGAGCTGGTTGGAACACTTTCAGCTAAATTATCTCTTACCGAAACATGATGATTTACTGAAGCTAAGATGTTTTTATTTCAGTGAAAATTTAAGTTGAAACGGGATTGTTTCGTATCAGGAATGTGGTTGTTAGCCCGCTGACCTTGAATTATCTGCATAGAAGAAACAAATGGTGAGATTCCCTTGTCCTACTCAAGTGGTTCTGATTTGGAACCCAAAAAAAGAGTTTTGGATCAGACAGAGCGTGGATTTGAAACTGGTTCTCCCACATTCTGAACCAGCATCATAATTACTGGGCCAGTCATTCACTTGCAACTTTGTCAGCTTATCTGCATCAGAAAGGACGAGTGCTGGTTTTGTTTTTGTTCATTTTTTTTTTAATCAATATAGCTAAGCCAGCAAAAGTCATAGTCTGAAAGCTGTTGTGTCAGCAAAGGTGTAGCTTTGCTGAGAGAGCATTCACCCATTTAGGGAACCAGCACAAACCTTGCTTGCCACGGCAAGATGAGCCCATGATGGGAAAACTTGCTGGTTTAGTTCTATTAGCAAAGCCTTCCTAATGCGTGCAGCGCCTTCCTTGCTCGAAAACGGCTGGCTCAACATGACCCTGAAGTCCAAAAGGTTATTTTTATTTTGCATTGGAGCAAACCCAAAAATTAAAAGACCATCTCAAAAGCCTGTGTCAAATGGAGCGTTTGTTCTGTGGTCAGCTGTCATCAGGATGGTTGGGCGCGTGGTAAAGGGCGGGCAAAGCTGACTCTCCTCGCAAAGGGCAGCAGTAGCTTTACATTTTCAAAATTCAACACTCTTAAGGCAAAACCTCTTCTTTTTTTTTTTTTTCTTTTTTTTTTTTTTTTTTTTTTTTTTGACACCTGGAAATCCTCTTCTGGACTTGCTGCATTTTGATTTGTTTTGTTTCTAAAAATTTCCAAAGTGTATGCGGAATGTGGATGGCTTGCTATTTGAAACAAATGAAATCTTTCCCCTCAGCATTGTGCGAGGCAGGTTTGAGCATAAACAGTCGGACAGCCCGGGCATATT
>NW_010141061.1:49797-50288 GCF_000699245.1 Pterocles gutturalis
GTTTACAGATATTACATCCATTGCCTCATATGTTTGCACATACCTTATAAAAACATGTTCCCTTGGAAAGCAGTATGTAGTTATATAAAAATCAAGAGTTTAAAAAGCGTTCCTGTTTTCAAATTAACACTGAGGTGCTGAATTCATGGTGGTCTTAGTGATTTGAATTTTGTCCCCCTTTTTTTTTTTATCCCTCCTGAGCCCTGAATAAGATGCAAGTCCTGAGGGAAAGATGCTGAATGATTATGCATTTGAAGACTCAGTGTGTATGAGGAGCATTTCTGAACTTTATGAGCCCTTAGCAAGGGGGAGAAAGGCTTATTCTAATCTTAAAAAAATAAACAAGGAAACAAAAAAAACCCCATGAATTTATTTTGTGTATCTTTCTGCCACTATGTAATAATTTATGATCATTTAATTGGATTAAATGGCTGAATGCATGATAAAAATGCTACATGACACAATGCAAAGGCTAATATTGGAAAAAATTA
>NW_010141062.1:0-7708 GCF_000699245.1 Pterocles gutturalis
TCCCAGTTTCGTATCATCAGCAAACTTACCACCAAGGCAGAAAACATGACAGGAATACTCTAAAATCTTATAACAACAAAGATTTTATTTTACTTTTAGAACAAACCTGTGTCAAAACAAAGCCTGTTTGATTTCAAAAATTCTGCAATAAAGCATTTGTCACTGTAAATTTCATGTGTTCCTTCAAATAATAGAGTGATACCATCACTGGAACCTTTTTTTGCTACAGATCTTCCTGTCCTCTGTTCATGGTATTTAAGTAAAAAAAACTGTGGGTTTTCAGATTTATAAAGTTAGAATAATTTAGGTTGCAAGGGACCTCCAGAGGTCACCTGGTCCAAACTCACGCTCAGAGAAAGCTGATGTTGTTTTTTTTAAATCTAAAGCATGTGAGTAGAAGGAGCATGCAGTTGACCCAGAATTCACAAGATGACTGAGCAACAACTGGGAACAAAAAGACAAAATGAGAAGTTGCTTTCTAAGTAACCAATCTCATGATGCACAGAGGAGGTGGAGCATGCTTGCATTTGGCTTCCTACTTAGCTAAAATCGAAGGAGTGCCAGTGACCAGGAGAGCTGAAAACTGGATAGGAAAAGGAACTAGGTGGTGTGCGAAGGAGCCTAGAATGGTCCCTTAGGACTACACATGACTTTGGCACCAGAAGGGTGGAAACACACTACAGCAGCTGCCCTGCGCTGTCTACGTTGGCTGCCTCTGGCATGCTGGGGGCCTCAACCCATGCAGAAACCTGGGTCCAAGATGCAACCATCCAAGCCTTTCCTGCCTTGTACAGAAGGTGACCTCCCGAGATTCCTTCAAAACTAAACTTCCCTGTGACTCTTAAAAGGCAATGACTTCTGCCACAAAATAAAAAAAAGTACTTTACTTTTTTAGGTTCTTTCTTTCATAGGCTCACATAACAGAGGTTTTCTTCAGCAGATGAAGATATTAACATATACTTGAGATTAATTTAAGATGCAAGAAAAACACTTCATTCTGTCAAATGTGCTATTAAGGGCAGAGTCAAGTAACTATATTAACTTCCAAGGTCATGGCTTCAGATAATATTTTACTCAAACAATGTAAGTTATAAAGATATTTTAATTTGAATTTTTGTAAATAATTGACATAGCAGAGCAACTGAAACATACAGGTCAGCTGATACATAAAATTATATATATAGAAAAATTTAATTTGTATATTTACATAAACATATAACTGTACGCACATATATATGACTAATCCTGAACTAACAATATAGTGGAGAACTGGTTCTTATAATTACATGTGTCATATGAATGCCCAGTTACCAAGCTTTTCTTCTCAGTCTAAAGGCAATGAAGGGCAGGTCTGCATACCACTCCCCTGAAAACATCTAGCATGTGGAAGTGATATTCATTTTATTAAAAACAGCAGTAAGTATAAAATCACTCACCGTAAATTAAGAAGGTGTACTCTTAGATTTCCTACGGCACACAATAAGGCGCTTCTTGGCTCAGGACTTTTCTTCAGCAAAGGGCAGTCTGCTAACCACATTAAACATTTGAGGTTTTGCTTCAGCTGGAAAAATAAAGAGATTGGCAAGAAAGCCTGACAGAGGAAGACTGATTAATGTGAAAGTCTAAAGCTACTATAGGAAGGAATCTTATACTATACCTAGGATGCAATATGGTATAAGACTGAATTTTCACTTGTCTCTGGTCTGCCAACATCCTGCCTTCACTGAGGTTAGACAGAATGAATAAATGGGTATGAGTGTCCCTCAAATATAAGTTACACTGACACCTCTGAACAAACAAAGGGTTTCTCTACTTTTGGAAGTGTATATACCATTCTCACAAGGAAATTCTTGAGAGTGCCACATAAATTTGCTCTCCCAGGGGGTGAGAATTACTGAGCAAGAGCTATTGAAAGAATAGGTACTGACTGATCTGGTGACATGACACCAAATCTGTCAATATGACTTGGAAAATAGCTGATAACTGGGCTTCGTGGTGTCAAGGGATATGACTGATAGTTACACTGGTGACCCTGATAAGCATTTGGGTCTAGAGCCGCTTTTGATGCCTGTAACTGGATGAAGACTGCATACGCTGCTGTTGACAAGTCCAACATGCAAAGTCAGTGAACAAAAAGTTAGTCTTGAAATGGTTTTCTGAAGGTGAATTTGAACTGGAACCATAATTATACTTTGTTGCCATATGCTAGTTGGACCAGTAGTGTAGTTAACGGATTTTCTGAAAGAAAGCAGAAGTGGTAAGAATTTTCTTATGTAGGTCTAGTACAAATTTAACAATTTTTAATATTAAGGGTTTTTAATTTTAGTTGGGACTGGTGTTCAAAATGTAAGATAGGCTTGTCAAAATAATGGTTTGCTTCTCTTTTCCCATTTGTGAAAAGGAAATGGCATCAACAAACTGCCATTGTGAAACAGTTTGGTTTCTAGAGGTGGAAAAGCTTGAGGAGGGATACAAACAATTATCTTTATTCATGTGGAAGACAAATGCTTCATGTTTTATGTCAGTTTTTCTATATGAGTACTTGATGATTTCTGTTAAGGATGGACAGTCTGTTTCACTGTTGAACTTCATATGTCCATGCTTTACCAGTCATTCTTAATGAGTAAGTTAAAAAAAGCTGAAAGAAAAAACTCTGCTCATCCCACTCCTGTGTGAACGGTTGTTTATCTCATACCCCAGATTTACCTTTTTACCCTTGAGTGGTCACCACCAAGCTCTGAAATATCTGCTAGACCTCTTTACCAGAGTAACTTCGTGTTGTTTCATTTGTACTGCTTTTTTCAATCTGGAAAAATATTTGCTGTCAAAAGGAAATGTGTGCATTTGCAATTTATCTAATTGTATCCTTTAGAATACCTATTTCCATTTTTCCATTGAAATGTAAATGGATCACAAAAAATTGCAGCATAATATATCAGTATTAATTTGAGTCTGTTGCTCTGTTATGCTCCATGCTGCAAGGTAATTTATAAAGACTTTAGTATTAACCTTAATTAAATTATGGTCATCAGTTCACCTTTGTCTACTACTTTCCAAAATAACAAGCTATAGGTTCTCTGTAATACCTTTCAAAAGGATACATGATGGTGCTCTTATGAGGTTGCATTTATCTGAGTGGCATAATTGTGCTATTCTTAAATTAGTCCCTGGTAGAAAGGCAAAACAAGCACCATCATCTCACCTTTTTTGCAAGATCTTTTCTTGAACTAAGGGAAAAGGAGCAGGAGAGAATGAAGGGGAAACAGAGAGGAGGGAGAGGAAAAGAAACAAAAATATTGCTTTTTAAATCTTTAAAGTAAAAATATTTATAAAGTCAGTATTTTCTTTAAAAGGTTTACAAGCAACTTTATTTTCAAAGCTTTAGATTAATACGATGAATGATTTTTCCAGTAGATTTAACTGACAATCATCTCTCCATCTTGACACATTAATATGTATGTTTATATGTACAGTTTCAATTTGTCACCTGCAGTTCTCAGATCTCACAGAGATCTTGTTATGCCACATAATATTCACCAGAGTAGATTAAAGTAAAATTATATTTAGGCAAAATCACTTATTACTGGTGCACCACTTCTCTGCTAGCTATTCTGCCTCCCCTAATTTTAATCACACTTCCCTATGATAATGTAGGCAACACTATGAAACTTCTGAGGTGTCAGCACAGGGTACCTCGCTCCCTGACACATCTTGCTCTCGCTGTGCCCTCTAACCTAGGGAACCAACTCTTGGGTCGTGAGAAGTCACAGTGATGCCTTGCAGAACTCATACTGGCAGTGCGGATTCAGGCTTTTGCCCGAGCTGTGTTGCCAGGGCTCTGGATTGTTACCATTTCATGTTCTATCCCGATATCAGCTTAGGATGTTGCAAATTTAGTGGGGGGGGGGGGGGAGGGGGAATTAAATCTCAACAATGGAGTATCTTCCCCTGCCCACTTTTTTTTTTTTTGACAAAATTAAAGAAATTATATATACCTGCATTTCTGCAGCTCAAATTATAGTTCTGACTGCTTCAGTATGAGACCTTGTAGTCTTAAACTGAACTCCTCACCTTAATACATCAGCAAAGGCAGAAGACAATGCTAGAGGGTAGATGGAGGACTACGCAGTTAAATGCAGTTGTAAAATTGTTGTAATTCAGGCTTGTATCAGAGATAATAACCTAATGATAATATTCTGGCTTACTCAATGATGTCAGGAGCTAACCTCTAACTTTTCTTCTCTAAAACTTTAAAATTCAAGGTCTGTTTGCCTTCCATTACATCATCTCTCTTTGCTGAGCTGCTGCTGTGGTTACATGGTTAAATATTCTTTTAGAAGAAACATCCACTTGTGTGCATTGGCATTTTAGTCAATTGTCTAGTACAAATTTGCAGCTCTTATCCAGGTGTATTATAAAAATATAACTGTTTGAAATGTTTTTCAGGGTTATTTGTGACTGGAAAAAACCCCATAAAGTAACAATTTTCAAAAAATTCTAACAATACTTATAATTTATGTTACCTGAAAGTCAGGTATTTGCCTACAGAAATATTTGTAAAATCCCAGACCTTGAATTATTCTGAGTGTTTTTTTTAATCTAAAAGAAGGCCTCATTTTCCAGTCACCATATCACTGCAATAAAACAGGTGTCTGCTATACATAAGTATTGACTGCAGTGAACAGGTAACAGACTTGCCTTTCCTGCTCTAGATTCCCACCCACATTGTGACTTTCAATGACACCTGAGACTGTTCAATTAATTTCAACAACCTAGGTTATAACTTGGCAGACCAAGCAAGACCCTTAGGACTTTCTACTTCATCTTTCTCTGCATTGGACTATCTAATGCAACCAAGGGACCATTTGACTAGGACATCCAACTTTCTCTCCATAGTATTAATAAATTATACTATCATAAATTAAACTCTTTAAAATGCACATTATTATTACTAAGACTCCTTTTGAAAGGAACTGTTAACTGACTCAAAGGAGAACCTTTGATACACACTTTTTTCCCTTAAGTGTGCTCACTGGACCTTCCTGTGCACATTGAGCTACATATCATTGTCACTGTCATTCCTAAGAGAAGGTTATAAAGAAATCCTCTTAGGAGGGCTTCTGATACAAAAAAATTGAACAGTTTATAAAATGATATTGAAACCAAGTGATAAATATGCAAATTAAACTTGCCAGGTGGCAGGAACTCTTTCAATGTTCCTTTTCACCTTTAGATAGAGTCTGAAAGTCTTCTGCCAGTCACTTGGTCTCAAAGTGATTTGGAGTAATACTCTGTGAATGAATTTAAAATCAAAAATGTATATTTTCCATATCATTCTTATACATTAAATTAAACACTTCAAGAAAAAATATAAAACAGGTATGAACACTGATAATGGTGGGAATATCAAGAGTAAAGGAGAAAAATTCTGTGTATGGCTGGAATCAAAGGGTAGAATAGAGAGTTACATCTGCACAAAATCTTGTGAGTGCCCAGAACAAGCCAGAAGGCTTATCCATTTCAACATGTGTCGTTCTCTGACTACGTCCACAGGTAGGACAGAGAACAAACCTTCAGCTGCACATCAAGTCCAATATACAGACTGAGATTACAGGTTTTAATAGCTGACAATAGAAAATGAAACACCTTACTGGAAAGATATTTTTTTTAAGTAACATTAAATAATGGTTGAAATAGTTTTAATACATGTGCAATAAGTCCGGCAGATGACATTATATCATAGTGATAGTTTACATGAAGTCCTAAGAAAACCGATGCAATATTTAAAGAATATTGTGACTGTATTCTGTTTGCCTGAAGTTAAACATAAATGAAACAAGTTAAGCAAACAAGTATTTTACTCTTATTTTCATTATTATTGTTACTGCTTTCCTTCCAAAAACATAGTTTGTAGTTGACTCTTACAATGTAAAATTTGATGAGACTTTAAATTGTGTTATTAAGGCCTGTTTGATTTGTTCAGTGCTAACCAATGCAGCAACAAAAGCAGGGGAAGAGGAACGTTAGTTTAAACTAAGCATTTCTTTGCCTTTTTGGTGGGGACAGGAAAGCAAAACTGAAACATATCTTAAGTGAGAAATTATCAAAGTAATCCTGTATTATATTTAACCATCTAAGACTTCAAGAGAGTTGGAATATGTGGTTTCAATGCTTCTTTCTTTCAAAGTAGAAATTTTGCTAAACTGATACCCCAAAAGTTTACTTCAAACAGATCTTATCTCACAAATATTTTGAGTGTGCTGTGTTAGTTTCTTCTCCCAGTTTTTTAACTGCCTTCTTAATTGAAAGGAAGGTCTTCTGATGTGCTTGTGTGATAAGGATATGTGGTGAGGAAAAATGCGATATCTTATAGTTTTAATAAGGGACTGTGTTTATGAAATTGTCTGTTTGCAGGTGTCAAGATTAATTTCCTGTCAAATATATCACACAAGTATTAATAGCAGTGCCTATATAGTCCTGTTTCATGGTTTCTCTGCATGGGAGTTTTCCAGGTTAGAGAGCAATTGTAGCATCCAACTACAGTTTAGAGAAATTTTTGTATGTCCTAACTAATGCAACTCATTTCAGTTAACATTCTGGGAAACCTAAACGAGTACATAGCAACATTTTTTTTCAATACTCAACTTCTCATATTAATTGCATTCCAGTGGAGAAACCTACCTAGGAGTACAGAAATCTATCATATTTGCTTTCCAGATGCACAAATAATGATGTACCAAGAACTTACAAGTTCTAAGGATATGGCCATTTTGAATTGTGATTTTGATGAAAGCTTCCATTTTTTTTTCCCTGCATAATTCATGGTCTATTTAGGCACTTGGCAGCTTCTCATGTTTTTGCTGAAATTTTACTTCTTTACAACCAGATTTCATGTAGCTTGCTCTCACTTTTGGAAACCCTGGAATGAATAAATTTTCAATTTTGCCAAAAAGATACAATTGTTTAGCTCATTTCAGGTGACAGAACCAAAATGTTACTGTATGTGTTGACGGGTTGCTGGGCAGAACAGGTGAATGTCACGAACAACAGACAAAGATGGACAGGCAGGGTCTGCGGAGGCCAGAGCAGAGCTGATCTCTGTCACAGCTGCCATGGCAACTCCCACTTCCCCTGCCTGTGAGGGACTAACTCTCCTCTGCGCATGTGTACCTGCACAGGGTTATTGCCTGTTTACCCTGAGAGGGAGGGGCTGTGATGTCACTGAGTCCCGCAGCAGCTAATTTCTGGAACACAATAAGACCCCTGACTGATTTCCAGAACATTCCTAAAACACATTCTGCAATGTCATACAAACCCAGCCTTTTGGGGGACACTTTCCCCGCCTCAAGGAGTAAAAGGAGTAAAAGCCACATTTTGGGCACACGCCCACCATCTGAGGATCACAACTTTGAGCAGAGACCATCGCTGGATCCAAGAGTGATAATATCATTCTGGAATCTTTCCTGTCTCTCCTCTTTTTCTCTTTTCCCTTCTCTTTAGAGATTCCTTTTCTAATTCTCTCACTCTTTCTCTCTGTCCCTCTGTCTCTAACTTTTCTGGCATATAAGAGTTACACCAGTACAAGTTCTATTATTAAAAGGTGATTCCAGCTCCTTTCCGGGCTTGTTCAGCGAGTTTGTGCAGGAAGCCTCATTCTGGTAAGTGATTGTGACGGGTTAGCCCTTGGCTGGGGGCCAAACCACACACA
>NW_010141062.1:7842-17091 GCF_000699245.1 Pterocles gutturalis
TCCAAATATACAAATGAGTGATACACAGTGATACTGCCCCCCCACCCGATGACCAAAGGCCCAGCCCGCTCCCAGCCAACGATCCCGGAGGAGGGAGAGAATGAGTGACACACAAGGATACTGCCCACCCCACCCGGTGACCAAAGGCTCAGCCTGTTCCCGGCTAACGGTCCCAGAACTACACTCATGATTCCCTCAGATGGGGGGGTGCACCGCTCCCGGAGGCACTCACAGAACAGAGATAACAGTCCCAGCGTCCCGGACCGAGAGCTGACCAGAGTGGGGTGGGGGGGGAAACGACCACCTGGCCCCAGCTAATGATCCCCCCGTAGAGGGAGGATCCCGAAATTCATGGAATGGAGATAACAGTCCGAGCGTCCGTGTCTGGCCCCAGCTAACGATCCTGGAGAGGAGGTGGGGGGGGGAAGGCTTTGGGAGAGCAATGCGGAGCCAGAAGAGAGGACCGAAACCGAAAGCCACTGGAACTAGGAAGCAAAAAGATGATCTACCGGAAGGGTCCTCACCTATATACTGGGCATGAGCTGTATGTTATGGAATAGATTATTAGTCACTCTGGTTCTCAATCTGATAACCGAAGAACGAATCCTGGGCTAATAGCTGGGGCTGTGCCCTCCCCGCCCCGCACCTTGTCTGCGAAGAACAAAGAGGCTCAACGACCTTGAAGTATCCTAGCAATAATTATAAATGTTCCTTTCTTATTAGCTTTTCCCCTGAGCATAAATCCAGAACAGAGCTTCTTGCTAGCTATTTATGAAGAAGAGGAAAAAAAAAATTAACAGAGTTACCTTTAAGCAGTCTCTGCTTAACCCAGGACAGTGATTGACCATTTTAGCATTGTGATAAGTGATTAGCCATTTTAGTGCTGATAAGTGATTGCAAGTTTTATGTGTTGATAAATGGCTGTGGGTCTTGGATAGTGATAACTAATTGTGATATTGTTGTGTGTTTTGATATTGCTGGAGACTGTTATATTGCAAGTTTTTAGTGTTGTTAATAGGCTGTGATATCGTTATAAGTTTTCTTTGCCACTTCATTTATCTTTTGTAATTGTGCTACATTTTACACCTTTTTAACTGATTTTTTAATTAATGTTTTTATCATTTTACATCTTTTTATAAAATTGTTGTTTAATTGAACCTCCGGAGGCAATTGTCAGTGCATTACCGCACAGACATCCAAAAGAAACCTCCCCCTTACCCATCGAGTGGGACAGGACACCGTACTATTTCCTGTCAACCTTCATTTCATAGGGACAGAGTTTATATCTTTTGAATAAAACTGAATGACCTAATCTCATGTTAGAAATTCTTATTTTTCCCCTGTAAAATTAGATTAGGAATATTTATATGAATTTCTATAAATGTATGTAGTGTGCACCTCTTTCTGTATACACACACAAAATCTGCTTATTATGCATACATGTGAGTGTGCACACACATATTGTAGGTATACACATTCGAGTGTAAATCGTGCTTTTTTTTTTGGCCTTTGCTTGGATAACATTTTTCTTCTACTTACTAACAAAGAATCTCTTCTACTCATTGCTCTGTTTCTAACACTTATTTGGTGTTGGCAGGGTACAGAGATGGATATATTGAATTAATGCAGGTATTTAGTTAGATATCCAGACATTTTGAAGCTGACAGCTTTATTCTAGTTGTGCAAACTGAACAGTGTATTCCAGTGGAACAGGTATTTCTGTGAATACTTCTTCATTTCAAGAGAATCCACACAGGGACATGAGTTGGACCCTTAAGGAAATTTAGTTATTTGATGTTAAAACAATAGTTTTTAATTGAACACTTATTTTACTTGAGTATTATTGAACTGAACTTGTAGGAAACAATGAAAGAAACTAAAAGAAAATAGGTATGATGATACCCTTTTCTAAGAACAATAAATTTTATTCCAGTCATGCAGATGTGATATTGTTTGATTATACAAGTTATTAATGCAGCACCCTAGACATGTTTAATATAATAACACAAGTCAACAAGAGAAGAGTATTCTTAACATTTGCCAATGTTACAGCTAGTTTCTAACCAACTGAAAATCATGGTCTTAAGGTCCAGGTTATGTACGTATATTCCAAAGAAAGATTTGCAAAATAGAGTTATCTACATTATTATAAAAACAACGATGACGTACTAACTGGTAAACGAAACACGAAGCTGGTAATTAAATAATTAGGAAAATAAATAATTATCTATAATAATTAGTGAAAAATAAAGCTCATAAAAATGAATTTCACTAATGAATAAATGCTGTTAGTCAATAATCTATAGTCTTCTCAGTTCTTTATTAAGCCTTCTCTGAAAACAGGTGAAGAGCTAGAACCTTGCTCTCATATAAAAGAAAAGGGTGGAGCAGTACTCATGTCTGGCAGTAGCCATATCTGTCAAAGACTGCATCACTAGCAGCGCTGTCTGGTTTAACAAAATGTGATAAACAGTGCAGAGGCCCAAGTGAGAGCTTAGAATTTACTGTACTGATGAATGACTTTTAGCTCATCACTGCTCTTAAGAATGATTTATCTTGCAAACATAATTTTGGTATTTTGGGTTTTACTGTCTATGTCTTTCATGGGATAACTTATGGACCTTTTGAGGGTAACTTATGAACCTTTTGATTATAACAGAGTTCCATTCTATTATACTTAGGGTTGAAAATCTGTCTCTCTTTAAATGTCAACCCTTAAGTGCTCTAAAAGCCATATAGACACTGAATAGTGATAGAGAATACCATTATTGCTCCAAAATAAGGAACATTTCCTGAGACACAATCCATCCTGCTGACCCCAAAAATTTAATTTGAAGATAAAACCATACCTTAAAATTGTGTCCAAAACACAATCACTGAATTTCTTTCACTTTTAGACATAACATACCCACTATCCCTTGCATAAAAATAGAAACAGATAACAATACTTGAAAGTGTTTGGACTCGTTTGAAATGGATAATACTGGATTAAGTTGGTGCAAAAGCAAAAATCAATAAAGTCTTTATAGACTGTAGAGTTGAGTGTATTTTTGTGGCTTGAGTGAGAAATTATCCCAGTTTTGCCACAGGCATCACAGATGCAGATTCTTCTGCTTGTTGTGACTGTTTGTTGCCTTTTGTTCTGCTGGTTTAGTTTAGTGGTGCTACATCTCTGGCAACTCTGCCACCAACACATGGACCATAATAGCAGTTTCCCATGTTGTAGAACTAACATCAGATAGCTAACAATTTGCCTGAGCACATTTTTAAGCACTCATTGGCCTGCCTCCTGGAAATCCAACTCATTTTTACCACCTCTTGAAATACTTTTGGTCACTCTACTTTGACATATGCGTCAGATGCCAGTCCAATGTAACTGATCCTGTAGGAGTGTTGCTTCAATGCTGAATATTTGACTACAACTACATTGGTTCTTATTCTGAAAGATTGTACTTCATGGGCACAGAGAATGTGTGTGTGTAAGAGTCCAAAATGCTTTCTGGAACAGCTCTAAATTGTTTACATTTTTCAGCCACACAAGAGAACGGGGATTACAACTGCATAGTGCCCATTTACTTTTGTTTGGATTCAGATGCCTATTTCATTCTTGAAAGGCTGTTTTAATCTCCTCAAAAGCTGTTCAAGCTTTTCCTCTGTTCCATGGGACTTCATCATCAATCATGACACTCTGAGATGGCATGCTGCCACAAGGGCAAGATATCCAGTGCTGCACTGTCAACAGAAAAAACTGGCTTGACTAGCTTTCCATTAGGATATGGCTGTACCCATACCTCTGTTTTTTTAAGCTGATGTTTGGACCAAACCACTTAACAGCAGGGTCAAAATAGTAATGTACTGCAAATCCTCCGGTGTGTGTACAGTCTGTATACAACTATCAGCAAAGAGTAGGTCATGGGCCAGCAGCTTTACAATCTTTGACTTAGTGCAGTCTCTGTAGGCAGAAAATTCCATCATTATCAAAATGCAGATACAGATTCCTTTATTACTGACTTAAAATCAAGAGCTGCTGTAGGAAAGATGTTTAAAGTAACCTAGAAAGGACCTGTTTAAAAACAAAAAAACAAACAAACAAACAAAACAAAAAAGCCACCCCAACCTTTCCCCACAGAAAAAACCCCAACACAACCCAACCCAAACAAACACTCTAATTCATCTCCAGATCCTCCTCAACATGCCATTAACAAGCACCTTAAGCAGATTTGTGCAGAAGCCTCTAGGGACCTTCATGATGACAAAAGACACTAACCAGGACCTAAGTCTACCCTCTGACCTTTTCTTTAAGCAACCTGTCTGCAAAAATTGTATCAAAGGCTTTGTTTAGACCAAAGACATATTTGTAACTTCACTTACAGTAATCTTTTTCATATAATATAGAAATAATATGAATAAATATTCATATATTCATAACTTTTTATATATATATATATAGCAGTAAAAATCAAGGACTTCTGTGCATGCCACTAGCCAAGCTACTGGCACTAGCCAAAAGCATCTTTTCTACAGTAACCCATGCTAATGTTCTGGGTGCCAGTTAGTTACTAGTATTGTTGTCCCACCAGCAACAGAAGCATGATATCATGTGCCAGAAGCCTTGTGGAATCTAAAGCAACCTTCTTATCTAGCAAAATGAACTACGTAAGGGAACATGCATAAAGAATGAACCAAACCCACAGATAGACTGAATTATGTCTAGACAAACATCTGGGAGTAGGAAGGTCTCTTGCAGCAATATTTCCAAGAGAAGGGTTTGGTATTTTTTAATTACTTATTTGTGGAAATTGCAATATCAATGTAACTGTTAAGATATCTTCAGACTATTCTCAAAGGCAAAGTGTTTCATGTATGGAAATCCTTCTAGGAAGAGAAGTTGAGAGGGCAGAAGATGGAAGGAAAATAAGAGTTAGGAGTTCTGACTGCAATGGACCCCTTTCTTTCATTTTTTCTATCAGTCTGGTGTGTTTCAAGGGGCTTAATGTGGTCTCTTGTAAAGCTTCTCTATCTCCTACACTATGAATTCAGATGTTGTTTTTATTGGCTTATTCATTCAGAAAGTTCATTCTGAGTTGAGATTTAATAGTTTATATAGTTCATCATTAATAGTTTCTGTATTTCATCATCATTATTTACCCTTTTTAACTACTGCCCCCTCATTTTTTATGAAAAAGCACATCTTAACAAATTAATGTTCAGCACCAAAAGCTTATTCTTATGCAGCGTGACTAAAAAGCTCCATCAAGGAGTGATTTCTAGGAAATGATGAATCCTTCCAGTACAGCTGACCTAGCTATTCCCATTTAAGTTAAACTAATAGACTTTTTTTCATTTCTTAGGTAATTTAATTATCTCATTACCTGTCTCTTTCCCGTGCATACATTTGTGCTGTGGCTTCTCTTTAAATCCAAAAAAGATCACTGAAACTAAATTTTAACAGGGATGCAGATAGAGTTAATTTAAGACTAGGGGCAGAACAACAGAAGAAGCTTGCATTTTGATCCCATTAGCTGCAGAATCATTTGATAGCAGTTAATGGACTTATTAAATGAGACAAAAATTAATTGTGTTCAACCCTTGCACAGTTGTTCTGTCATGCTCATGCTGGAAAAAGAGTTACAATAAACAAATGAGGAGGAAGGGACTGACAATAACCACTATACTTTTACATTACATTTGTTCAGAAAGCTAAGAAGTTTTTTACAACTCCAGATTAAGAGAAACCCAAACCCTCAATTCTCAGACAAAATAATTACATTTGCCTTCAAGAAGTTTTGGAGTCAAAGTGTCAAAACAGGACTTCACCCCCCAACACTCCCTCTCTGAAATAGACTGGCTAAAAGAAGCCAGTTTAATGAAAAATTTCAGCTGACAAAATTTCATGGTTTAGCAGCATATGGTTCCACTGGAGTTTACTGAATCAGCTACTGTCAGCCTTCAGGGAAGGAAAACTGCTAGAATAAATCAGAATAAATTACTGCAGAGCTGGTTCCATTGCAACTGAGAGTTGACAATTAGGAAGCAATAACTGGTTTGTTTTTTGTTTATTTTAGTTTTTAGAACTGACTTTGAAGACCAGCATTCCACCCAAACAGGATGAAAATCTTAGCTCATTTTTTTCTTACTGGAAGTCATAACCCACTATGTTCTAAAGCAGAAACATGGCCTCCAAGATACCCAAGCATCCATAGACATAAAATTTTGAAGTTTTCCTGATCTCTGCAGTTTTCGGTAGTATTGCCCACAGCTCAACAGCAGCAACACCCACAGAGAGAAGCTGGATCAAGCCAGTGGCTTTTGCAAATTAAGGCTTGTTCCTTACAGTTGTAAAAGGAGTCCCTGCCACCTCTGGTTTCGACTCTCCACCACCTTCGTTGCAACTAAAGATACAAAGGTTTTCAGGCTCAGAGAGTTGCTGTTGTAAGCTAATTAATTAAACAATTGATTAACTACTATCAAGCATTAATTACACAGAACTAATTAAGCTATTCATCCTACAGACTAAGCAAAAGCCTCTTACCAATTGCCAGACTTAGATATTCATATGTGGTGCCAGATAACTGGAGTAAACATCTTTTCCTGGTATTTATCAGGCCAGCAGCTGTCCTGGACAATATCTTTGGATAGCAGTTAAACTTTCTTAGCCAACCTTATTTTTTCTGTATTTAAATAGCTCTGCTTCTTCCTCTGTTTTCTGCAGAGGTTCAGCATCACAAATAACTCTGAATAAATCTTATTCTCTTTCTCATTGTTGTTTTCCTGTCTATTCACTTCTAATAAAGAGAATGTTACAGAAACTAGAATGGCTAACACCATCTAAAGTGATTTTGTCAGTCATTACTGTGTCAACTTCTGTGTTTTATGTTGAACTAGGAAAATGCCCCAGTCATTCAATTCGGCCTAGGTCAACTGAATCATCAGGACATAGGCACAGCACTCATAAGCAGAGGCTTGTTACATCAATATGAAGAGGTCTTCAAGGGAATCCCCTTAAAATAAGCACGCACACACATACAATGCACTTGTTAAAGAAAAGAATTACCTTTGATATACTTTTCTTAAAGGCTTCAATATAAAAGGGTCTTTTTCTTAAAAACAGTTGTAATAATAAGGAACATACCAAATAACTTTAACTCACACTAATGGGTCCCAAATAGGGAGATGGAACAATTTTCTGATTAAAGATTATATTTACAACAAATGTCAAAATCAAGGATGAACCATTTCTTAAGACAATATAAATTTATCTCTCGGTTTAGAAAATGAGATTTTAAAATTATTTACCTTGTTTGTTTTTATTTGATGTTGTTCTTGGGTTTATATAACGTCCTGTGCTTTATTCTTGAAACAAAACCACAGGTTTTTTCTTTAAATAAATGGAAATTTTAATTTAATAATTCAACTCTTAAAGCCAGAGCTTTAAGAAAATAATTAAGTCTAACAGGTTTGCAAAATAAGGTGATACAAAATATTTTTTATGTTTTGAGTTTTTGTTGGGGTTTTTAAATTATTTTTTAATGCATGGCACAGCATAATAGGCTGCTCTTTAGACCCACCACAGATTTTATGTAAATAGCGAGCAGCTGTTTCCCACTGAAACTGTGATCCAAAATACAAGTCATATGTTGATGAGTAATCCATTACAAATTATTACCGTTTAATTCTGTTTATATGCTTCCTGTAAATAAACACTTACTTCATGGGTGAATTTCATTAAAAAGCCCAAACAAACTAATTTGGGTCTCCTGTTCACATATGAGCCATTACCTTGTCATCTGACAAATTGTGTGCACAAACTCCTGATTAGTAGCTTTTAAAATACCACTAATTCTAAACATTTCTATTTTGTAAATCTAGCTGTTTTGACTAAACACAGTCATGAAATCTATTTATTTTATTTAACGAGCCAAAATAATGAGATTCCATCTGTGAATAATGTTGTATATGAATTATAGTTTATTCCTACAAATATTTGGCAATACACTGGTAAAATAAATTTTACATTAGTATTCATGCCAGTGAACTAATTTTCTCATTATTTTCATCAAGCAGAGAGAAAGGTGTAAACACAGTCAAAGAAAATGCAATTAAATTGAAAAATTGGGGGGGAATGTGGTATCGGTACAAGTGCACTTAGGCAAACAATTCTTAAAAGGTTATTTATTAAAAAGTGTTCTATTGACTGTCTTATATTCCTTTTATAAAATCAAAGGTATACTTATTCATCTGACTGCCACATAACTGTTTAATCTTTGATTTAAAGTGTGATTGCAAAGAGATGTATAAATTAGAAAAAATCTTCACTGCCAACGTTATAAAAATCGAAACTAATTGAGAATGCTTGACTCAGAAAGACCTGTTTGTTGTCCAAGTCTTGCCTTCCAAAACACAATGAGTCTCACAGAGAAGCTGTCATAGGCAGATCTGAAGAATTAAAGTAATTGTTGAATAGTAATTTGGAAAAAAAATACCATGGCAAACAAAGCTGCTATAATCAGTTTACTTGTAGATTGTTATTGTTAAACAAGACAGGTTTTATTTACTAAATACTGTAATTTGCAGCTTTATCAGAATACTTGTATCAAACAAAATTTGTTAATTTGAACAGCTCTCTTACAATGATGATTTATTGTCTAGCAAAGGGAATTAAACTTAGAAAGAAGGTCTGTGTCTGTTTAATGATTAAGAAGGGAAGCTGCAAATGTTTTATAATGAGAATTATGCTCTATTTAAAACTTTTAAACAAAAGTATGAGTAATTGTAACACTTGTGAAGATCCTTGTGAAATTAATTTACACAAATACATATTTTTACAAGGTTTTGTTTTTTTTTTTTTTTTTAAATGCAGGTGAATTACAGCATGTCTTGACAGTAACTGAGATCTAACACCATCTCTCATTCTTACAAAGCCCATTAGGATGAGAGAAAACAAGAGAAGAAAAAAAATAAATTCACTCCATCTGTGTATTCAGGGACTGAGGTCTCAGGAGTGAGGAAATCTAACACTGCAAATCCTAGAGTCCTGGCCATTGGCACAATAATGCACTGTAAGAGCTGCTGGACACTGCAGACCAGTCTGGCAGCCAAGCAAGGGGTTATCAGAAAGGTACTCATGGAGATACCTTCCTCAATGGACCAGGAATGATAGAGAAAACAGTTCAATATTAGATGGGGGCCAATGACTGGGAACAGGTGGAGGTCTTCTGATGGCTGGCTAATATTCAAGGATCACTTCCT
>NW_010141063.1:0-27171 GCF_000699245.1 Pterocles gutturalis
CCAAACTATTCTATGAATCTATGATTCTTGAACATGAGTCATAATGAACTGTTGGAATAATTTTAATATATTTTTTCTTTCTTGTAATCATTCACATTTTTGTTGTAATATGAATTATATGTCAGCATTTACATCACATAAAGTCCTAGTAGTATCTCACAAATGCACATAATTTATAGGCTATTCTCCTGTATATCAATATGTGGAACATGCCAGTTAAGTCATGTTATTAGTGCCCTCTAAGTTCAAAATGCATCTGTGGGAGCAGTAGGTACCTTTTTTCCTCATGCTTGATTTGCAACCTTCTTCTCTTTTGTTTACACCTGAAATGTTTATTTGGTTGTGAGGAGTTTACGGCTGAATTCTAAAAAGTGTTTCTAATGTGTGTTGTATCGTTAAAACAAAAGTAGTAAGACTAAATGGGTAAGGTTCAACTTCACAGAAAAAAATCCTTGATTTTCACAATTTAAAAGAAACACCACATGAATAATGAGAAGTTCTAAGTGGCAGTGCTTTGGTTTTTAGTATTTGAATTTGGCTTATGCTTTTCTTTAAATCTTTCTTCTCTTTGTCTGTGATTAAAGCTTAAAAACAATTCAGACCAAAGAAATTTGAGCAGTTTTAGACAATAAATAGCAAAAGTCTAGTCAAAAATAAAACTTTAATTATGTTTTGTTCAATTCTGGGTCTGGTTAAAATGTGAACTAGTATTAGTCATTTCAGCTTGTGGGTGCCACAGCTATGTTGTTTCTTCTACAGTAATCACTGATATATCTTATTCTATTACATCTAATTGCCAAGTTTACGAGAACAGTTGGATAATGGCTTTTCTGTTCTGCTTTTGTTCTGTTCTGTTTTTTTCTGTTCTGTTTTTCTTTTCAGTCCAAATCAAGAAAAAAACGCAAAAACAGTTGGCTCCTGGATCTTTTGTCCATGTGACATTTGGTAAAAAATTTATGACAAAATTATCTTAGGTCAATCAAAGCAGTAAATAGAAATTTTTATTTTCACTAGTCTTCCTCTAGACATTTTCCAATAAAATGTTTGAATCAAAACATTATTAGAAGGGAAATTGTGTATATTTCATTACAAAATGTTGAAACTAATTCTTTCAGTGTTTGCAGATGGAGGGTTTCATCAGAAGGAGGGTTTTTTTTCATGTATGTAAAACTATGTCTGTGTTTCAGTTCTGTTTCCAACAGCAACTTACAACTTAATTTCATTTGAGTTAACTGTGTGTATAATGATGGCTTTATTATAATCAGTGATCGAAGTCAAGTGACAGAGGAAAAAGTAGGTGGGTTTTTTTAACTAAGTTTGACATCTGGGCTTTATCCCATAGTGGAATGCACTCTTCCCACATTCCCACATAGAGTCCCCATTTCTTTTCAAAGAGTTATGCACACATTTTTGCAAGGAGCTGCTGTACACTCCATGAAGTTGTCTCATTTGCACTGTCAGAGTCCAGAGATGTTTGCGTTCTAAATTCCTGGGACTGATTCCTCACTAATTCCTTTGGATGTACAACACTGCCAGAATCATCCAAGATTTTGGCATTGTTGTTTTTCAGAGGTGTGATATGGTCTGAAGTGTCAGTAGGCAAAACATTTCCATGTGTGGAAGAACAGGTTTAACTTATGTGTGAATGAAGAGTAGTGTGTATCGTTGCAGTAATTTCAGGAGTCTGCTGTTTGCTTGGGTTGTTTTTTTTTTAGCATATCACGAATTCAGAACAGCTTTTGGATGATAAAATATATCTATGGATTTATTATATACTTCTGATTAAAAGTAAGCTAAAAAGTGGTGGAATTTAGTTTTATTAACCACAAAGGCAATATCTGTGCTGAATTATTTTAAAATGTATTATTTTTCAAAACAGCATTGTGCAGGTTAATTGTGTATTTTAAATTCAGTTTCAATATGGGCTATTGATTTGCCAGCCTAATGCTGTCAAAAGCAGACTCATGCATATTCTCTTTGGTTTGCTCAGTTCTGCTTCAGAAAAGATATGCATAAAGGTAAATTTTAAATCAAAGTGGTTTGCTCTGTGTCTTTGGGCACAGACTAACCTATGTCAACAGCTTGTTTATTTCTTTATTGTACTTGGACCAGGAACTCTTGTCTCAGCCCTGAACTGTACCTCAGTTCTGTGTTTGTGCCACCCATATTTGGCAATCTTTTGTTTGTCTGACATCTTCAGGAGGAGTGTAATTGCTTTATTGATTCTCTTTGTAGCAATCCTCTGGCTTTACCGATTGCCAAGCAAGACAGTTTGCTGGAGAAAGACACCATGTTTAAAGATGCAGCCAAAGGTTTATGTAAGCAGCAATCTCAAGACAGTGCATCTGAAAATGTCCCTGTGAACACCACAACCAAACTTGAACAGGTAATGGCATGCAGTTTCTTGAAATGTTTCTTAGTGCTTAGGTCTGGAAATTGTAAAGTTAATGGAGCCAAAGAACTTAGTAATTTTTTTCCCCTCACCACACAGCAATATAATTTGCACTGTTGGAGCTTTGTCTGCTTGACAGTCTGGCTCTGCAAAGGGTTCCCTCTCTGCAAACTGAACATCTGCTTCCTGCCAGCTACTGGTGGCAGGTCAGGGGCTGTGGCAGTTGGAGGACGCAGAGCTCCTCAAACTCTGTTCATGCTTCACAGCAGGGGAGTGACTACTGTTAGGGCTGGCCAAAGTGTGCTTTTGTCTCTAACTTCCATTTACAAAGGAGAAAAACACAACCTGGGAGACTGCAAAAACAAGAAGAGTGTCTAAGGAATATTAAGTTGCAAAATAAGTGACTTTAATTTAAAGATAAGTGTTGCCAGATTTACAGTTGCAGTGTTAACTCCCTTTCTTGTGCTAATGCATTAGGATATAGGCACTGATTATTTGGATACCCTTTACAGTATTCTCCACAGGATCACATTCTCATCCAGTCCATAGGGTGAATGCAAAAGGAGACAACTATCTGTTGCTTGTAAATGTGGTGGGTCCTAACTTTGAATATTTTAGGATTTAAATGTTGTTTGGGTTGGGGTTTGGTTTTTGGTACAGAGGGTTTTATTTTCTGTTATGTGTACTTGGGAAAAATATATTCTGGAAGTATTTAGCCGTTTAAGAAAACTACTTCAGAGTTGGGGGGTGGAGGAGAGAATTTAAATTTAAAATAATTTACTGTAAGTTTGGTGAATGACAAGACAGCAAGATAGTGATTCAAATTAGACCATGTTCAGTTCAAAAAAACCTGCAGAACTGCCTTAGCAGAATCATGCACGCTCTACTGCTTTTTTATTTTATCACATTTCAGAGGAATGTGTTAATCATACAAGATCAATCAGTGAGTTCATGTGTCAATCGTACAAGCCCATCTCTGAAAGTCCTCAATTTTGGAATCCTGTATTGCGCTAATTACCCTGTGCACTCAGAAGAAAAGTTTTGCACTTGGCTTACATCTTGTTTTCGTGTCATACAATTTCTGGCCTTGCTAACTGTGCAGTGATGTGATGAAAACACAGTCAATCCAAAAGAAAGGCCCTCCTGTTCAGAAAAGTAAATGCTTGCAATCCTATTAGAAGGAACCCTCCTATAACTGTAGGTAAAGACGGGGAGGTGTTTAGCTTGGGGTCTCGCTGAGACTATCACTTCCTTCTAGATGTTCAGTAGGAGTGTGGACAAGAACATGTATATTTCCTTCTGCTTGATTCTCTTTTGGTGCAGACCTAGCTAAAATTATTCAAGTTTTCATTATCTCTAGGCTAGACTTCTGCTTTATAGTTTGCGCAGTAAAACAGCACAAGAGAGGGACCTGGGGGTGCTGGTCGACAGCCGTCTGAACATGAGCCAGCAGTGTGCCCAGGTGGCCAAGAAGGCCAACGGCATCCTGGCCTGCATCAGCAATAGTGTGGCCAGCAGGACTAGGGAAGTGATGGTGCCCCTGTACTCAGCACTGGTGAGGCTGTACCTTGAATACTGTGTTCAGTTTTGGGCCCCTCACCACAAGAAGGACATTAAGGTGCTGAAGCAGGTCCAGAGAAGGGCAACGAAGCTGGTGAAGGGTCTGGAGCACAGGTCTTATGAGGAGTGGCTGAGGGAGCTGGGGTTGTTTAGTTTAGAGAAGAGGAGGCTGAGAGGAGACCTTATCACTCTCTACAACTGCCTGAAAGGAGGTTGTAGTGAGGTGGGTGCTGGCCTCTTCTCTAAAGTAACAAGTGATAGGACAAGAGGAAATGGCCTCAAGTTGCACCATGGGAGGTTTAGGCTAGATATTAGAAAAAAATTTCTTCACTGAAAGAGTGATCAGGCATTGGAACAGGCTGCCCAGGGAAGTGGTGGAGTCACCATTCCTGGAGGTGTTCAAGAAACATGTAGATGTGGTGCTTAGGGACATGGTTTAGTGAGTTAGGTGGTGTGGGTTGACGGTTGGACTTGATGATCCTTGAGGTCTTTTCCAACCTTAATGATTCTATGATTCTACATGCAGAAACTGACTGGAAGAAGAACAGCTAATCTTCCAGGTGAGAAAGAGCAATCAAAGGTGTTCATGCTGGTAGTTTTTTCCCCACCCTGATCTATAGTCAGTTCAGGGTCCCAGAGCAGATTTTCAAACCTTTACTCTTTCTACTGTTTCACCATACTTCAATGCAACTTCCCACAAGACTTAAAATTCAAAGAAAAGACAGCATAATTAAAAGTTAATCTCTTTTAGCTCCATTAACTGAGAAATTTCTGCAGAAAACTCTGTGAAATTCTGCTCTAGATGAGCTAGAAGGCATATGTATCTTCTGGTCTTTTAGAAGCAGTAGAAACTACAAACCTTGCCCAATATCTGCAGTTGCTGAATAAGAAGTGATGCTCCCTTGGAAATGAATAGGCAGGACCAGTCCTATCTGGGAAGTCTTCACTAACATGGGATAGGTTAGAAACTGTGCTATTTCAGCTGTTGTGTTTTTAAATGACTGGTTGTCTTAAAAAAGAAAAAAAGTTATCAGAACTTTTCAGTTGGCAAGGGCTTTGGCTCTTATGGACAAAAGAGGGTAAAACAGTTTAATCACTTCAAGGAATAGTTAAATTTTAGTAAACTAAAGAATTCCCATGCTTTGTCAAATTAAAATGTGAGTTTTTTCTTTTTTCAAGCAATGTAATTGTGATCCTGGAAACTGGCCTTTCCATCATCAGTATTTCTTGTTTCAGCATGTTTTTGCTAACATTTTTTGGTTGTATTTGTTGGCAGTCTCAGTTTTTCACAGAACATTAAGCTGCAGTAACTTAAACATATTGTGATGGGTTAGCCCTTGGCTGGGGCCAAAACCACACACCCGCTCACACAAGTCATGCCCCCCCACCTGAGGACAGGGGAGAGAATTAAAGGGGTAAAGGGAAAAAAGACTCATGGGTTGAGATAAGGACAATTTAATAACTAAACTACAATAATATTGAAAATAATACTATATACAAATATACAAATGAGTGATACACAGTGATACTGCCCCCCACCCGATGACCAAGGCTCAGCCTGTTCCCAGCTAACGATCCCAGAGCAGGGAAAGTCCCGAAGCCACACTCACAGAACGGAGATAACAATCTGAGGCGGAGATAACAGTCCGAGTGTCCCAGACCATGAGCTGACCGGGGTGTGGGAGGGGGAAGGCCTTGGGAGAGCGACCACCTGGAGCCAGATGACCTGGAGCAAAAGAAGTCCAGAACCAAAAAGGGCCGATCTTCCGGAGTGTCCTCACATATATACTGGGCATGACGTGGATGTTAATGGAATAGATTATTGGCCACTCTGGGTTTCAGTCCTATACCCAAGATCAAATCCTGGGCTAGCAACCGGGGCTGTGCTCCCTCCCAGCCTCCCCAGTCTGCCGTCCTTGGCAGCGGGTAAACATCACTTCTTATCAGCTTTCTTCTGAGCACAAATCCAAAACACAGCCTCTTTCTAGCTATTATGAAGAGAGTTAACTCTGTCTCAGCTTAACCCAGGATAGTAAACTGAAGAATTCCCATGCTTTGTCAAATGAAAATATGAGTTTTTTCTTTTTTGAAGCAATGTAATTGTGATCCTGGAAACTGGCCTTTCCATCATCTGTATTTCTTGTTTCAGCATGTTTTTGCTAACGTTTTTTGGTTGTATTCATTGGCAGTCTCAGTTTTTTACAGAACACTAAGCTGCAGTAACTTAAACATATTCCTTACTGTGAGCAGTGCTTGTTTCTTCCATTTTCTTTTCCTGTTGAATAAGGAGATACCTACAAGCTGGCCTCAAGAATCAAGAGGCAGCAAAAACTGCCATAGTTGAAGAAAAGCAATCAAGACCAAAATTTCTGTGTACTTTGAATATTCTTGTTAATGTAGCTTTTGTTACCCTGTGAAGATGGGGATTGCATTCTGTTCTACTTGCTATGCATGCTGAACTGTAGCTGTATCATATCCATATTTGTGTATATAAAGTGTCAATCTTAGTTTCAGAGATTATATTTCCTAATAACACATCATTTTTTCTTTCACAATTTGAGAATTATAATTTTTATTAAGTACTGATACCAAAGGAGAGCTTTGAACAACCTTTTCCCCCTATCCCTGCCTCTTGGGTATACTAATTCTAATGAATTTCATTGTCTTTTATTCCTACCATTGCATTCCAAACTACATTCAAAATAATCATGTACTGTTTAATTTTTCAATAGGATATCTGGAGTCACTACTTGGATTTTCTGTTCATATATTATTGAAATAGATCAGCATGATATTCCCTATGCTTCGTGTCAGAAATTTCTTACATTCTTAGGCAATATGGCATGCAGATTAGGCCTTTATTGGGGGATCAGAGAAAAATTTCATCTTGTTACATCTGAAACATACATTTTTAATAGAGAAAGCTTGTAACTTTTTTGGCTTTGAGAAAACTAACAGCTCAATTTTATATGTAGCCCCAGGTTTTTTAATTGCAAAAATAATGAAAAAGAGCCTTAACAAAATATTATTTCTCATGAAGATTTTTATTACATGAAGCAGAGGAGATGGGGATCAAATGACTCCATTGATAAAGCGTTTTTGGTCTCTCCTGGCTTGTGTTAGCTTTTGCTTTTTCCTAGGTAAAAAATGTTCTTTGATCATCTGTAATGTCAAGGTCTGTGCTGCCCAACAAAGAAAGCAGTATGAATAATTTCCAGAATTTTATTGTAGCTGGCAATTTCTGTTTTTTTCAGCTGGGAAGGATATTTTTCTGATAGCAGATTGAAATTACTGGCCTGGAATTGTATTATGTGCTTCAGGCTACAAACAATATAGATTAAATCTTTTATTTTTCTTAATTGTATCTTTTTTAAAAAAATATTTTGTCTTTGCCTTGTTATACTTGTTTACGTGTTGTTGGCTGTATGAACTGTGTGATAGAGTATCCCCTGATTCCCTTTTGATTGTTCTTGTATCACTTACCACATACACAAGGGACAACCATGTTTATCACAGTATTACACATAAGAGCTAGAATGCACACTTATTTCAGTGACACAAGTATTTAAACAAATAAAAATCATTATTATCTGAGCAGATTGGGAATGCTGTTAAGTATATGTAATTTAAATGAGTAAATAGGAGTCTGTAATGTTAGCATTACAAAAACCTCAAAAAACTAATGATTTCCTGAGGCATAGTTACATTGGAATTTATAGTGTATTTATGGCTATTTTTCTTTGATGTCTTGTAAAATATGCATCATGCAATCAGTATGATAGCCAGATACGGGCATCGAGGCAAAAAAAAAAAAAAAAGAAAAAAAAAAGCAAAAATTCATCTGTACGCTCAGAAAAGTAGATGAGAAGAATAGAATTTGAAGGAGCCCACAAATAAGTAATTGTAGTAATGTAAATAGTGTTTGCTACCGGGTCAGGTCAGTTGTGACTTTAATGCATTTAGAATTAGAAATTAGAGTTTCTAATTTCTGTGTGATTTATTTGCTCATTGAGCTGTGAATTTTCATGCAGAGTGTTAGAAAATGCTGAATCACCAAATCCCAAACTTCATAGGATAAAAAAAAAAAGTTAATGGAAAAATATTTCAGTTCCCTTACTTGGAGCACTTCACGTTTCTATCCATCTATCTACAGAGTCAGCATAATAAAACGAGCCAGGGCCTGTTCTCTGGCCTAGGGCTATGTGGCATAGGTCAGTGCACAGCCATAAGACAAAACCCTTTTCTCCCTCATAAGATGGGGCCATGCCCTAACAGCCTGTGGGAAATTACCATTGAGATGTGACCTGAATGGTGCTCAGGTGTTACCTGCATGAGTGCTTGCTGGCATGAGCCAAGAACGTACAAGGAAGTGTGCTACCAGTTCAGAAAGTATGGAGAACCCCAGAGCAGTGCTTGAATCCAAACCCATCTTTTATTTACAAATTAAGACATTTGTCTCTGGCCTAGCACAGGTTCAGTCTTTATGGAGATCGATGAGGAGAAGCTCGTTCTCTGGCACAGGTGTTCTGAGTTTTGATATCACACAAGGGAGTACAGCAAAGATCTATGCCTGCTTTGTTCCTGCAAGCCAGGTGAGCACACTAATACGGGAAGGAGGCCACAGGCTTCTGTCTTTCATCTGCTTTCCCTCTACAAGACAATTTAAAAAGTTCTTGGAATGCTTTTCTTCATATTGTTCTATTGCAGTGTGCATCATCAAAAACAAATGCAAAATGTTGTTTACTTTTTTTGGCCAAGTGGAATTCTTGTTTTCAAGGCAGCCTTACATGCAACTACCATGATTAAAAACAGAAAGAGAAGAAATGCCATCTTCTGTGTGACAGAAAAATCTCTGTTCACTTTAATAGGGTGAGGAATAAACCTCTAGAATAGGTAGGCAGAAAGACACAGACAGATAGACCAGGCAACCTGTGTATGTTTGTCTTGTTCGAAACTCGTATCCTGAAAATACAAATATTTTAAGAACAAAGTATTTTAAGAAGAAAGTAGACAGGAAAAAGGAAACTAGTCAGAGTAACATTTTGATAGACTCCACCATTTTAGAGCACATCTCTTCTGAAAAAAAAAGAATCGGTGAGATGAGGACTGTGGGAAGGTACATAATGAAATTTTCAGCTGGCCTATTTGCACAGTTTACATGT
This sequence comes from Pterocles gutturalis, assembly GCF_000699245.1. NCBI lineage: Eukaryota > Metazoa > Chordata > Aves > Pterocliformes > Pteroclidae > Pterocles > Pterocles gutturalis. Next base: position 9,115 of record NW_010141063.1, read on the forward strand.
TGGAGTAAGTACATTTTACATATACATGTGAAAAACAATCATTACATTAGCTAAGTCTAGTAAATAATCTTGAGATAATTGCTCTTTTGCATTTGGACATTTATTCCTTTTTGGACTTAATGGAATGAGAGGGGTTTTTTCACAATTTATACAGGGAAAGAAAAAAAATAGAACGCATCACTGAAGTATGATTGGGCCTTCTTGTCCTTCTACATCTATGCAGCTAGTCCGTCTAGAGCTACAGTTAAAAAGCACGTTTTCCTTACATTTTTTACGGATTGCTTCTTTATCTGTCTAGTTCAACATTTGTTGCGGATGGAATGCAAGTTTAGATGCCTGGATTTCCTATTTTAGTGAGTGAATGGAAAAATGTTGAAAAATCTCTTGCTAATAATACATGCATATGAATTTTACATATGCCATTTTAGTTGTCAACATTTATTGCCTGTTGGTAGAGCAGATGAAAAAAGGAGACAGCTTTCTGTGAGGAGTTTGCCTGTTTCCTCATATTCTTCTTTTAAGCACTATTTTCTACTGAATGTATTTGTCTTTAGAGGAATGGTAAGGAAATTATTAGACTGAAGCAGAGGTCCCAAAATTTTTCCCGTCACTGTGTCAGTCCCAAAATGGAAGTTTTTTGAAGTCCCCAACATTATTATGAAAATCTCCAGGACACTGCTGTTACAAGAAACAAAATGCAATAATAGCTATAGCATTTGAAGTAGAGCAGAGTAGAAGCATCCCTCTGTAGATAAAACATACTGCAGGGCTCTGGGACTCAACAGAAGCTGGGACCTTGCAAGCCCTGCTTACATATACCTTTCTTCTGTGAGGAGCTATGGCTTCATGTGTGATCTGTAATACTTCTTAGAATTAGTTTTGCTCTGTTCTGCAGTTTCTTTAGTGATTAAGTTTGTGTCTCATTGTTCGGTACTGGACTTAGGTGAAGAGTAGGTTGATTTGAACAAGTGACTGAAAACCAAGTATAGTACTTGATGGTTTGTTTAGACTGTAAGCAACTGAATAATATTAGGATAACTAAGGCCATAAAGAAGCTTGGAAGCTAAGAAAAAATGTTCATGGTGGCATGGCAGGAGTCAGACATGCAATAAGTACAGATAAAAAGAGATGTGGGGGGGTGGGGGGGGTGTGCTGATGTGATAGCAGCAATTTTTTGACAAACACCTTGAACCCATGAGAAAATTTTGTGTAAAATGAAGTGTGAAGTTCATATTCTACAATTTATATTTGTATTTATTTGTAGACTAGAGAAGGTTTCAAGGTTTTGTAGCTTCATTTGAACCATACCAGCATATGAATACGAGTAAAGCTGGTGAAATATTTGAACAGAAAAAATGACAAGATTTTAGTTTGTGTCATAAGGGCTAAGTGGTTCTGTGGTTGTGATGTCTGGTATCCAGTTTGTTTCTTCTTGGTAAAATAGAAAAGTAAGCAATGCCATCTCTTTTATGACTATTCATTGAATATTTTGGTATTGGTGTCCAATACATCTATTTTTAGAAGAAAAATATTGATAGTGCCAAAGATCTGTGATTAAAGTTAGAAAATCACATCTAATTAATCCGGCTTGTTTATGACTATAAACTTCGTGGTGTTTGTTCATGGTCACCTAAAAATTGCATGTGAATGAGTGTTTGTATGTGTGTTCAAGAATTTGTAAATGTTGAGATGAAGAGAGATTGTTAGTCTTATTTCATTAGGATGAAATTTTTCATCAATATTGCACAGTGCAGCTCTGACAAGTGTAGGAAGAGAACCCAGAGCATAGTGATTTCTGAACTAGACTTTGAACCTATGGAAACGATGGAAGTTCAGAAGTTTGAGATCAGATCCCTAGTATTAAACACTGGTATCCGTAGTCTTTGGGGTCTCCTTGCTAGAAGCACACTCTGTGTTCCCTCCAAAATCTCACAGTCCACTCACTGCTTCTGTCACTGACTTCCTGACACATGCCACTGCCAGAGGCTGAGGATGCTGAGTTCTCCCAGAAAGGGCAGTGTCTGCTTTTCTCCCTAGCCTTCATCTAAAGCAGAACATTAGAATAAAGAAGTTTCATCTTCATTGTCTATCCTTAAAATAGACACCAAAAATTATTTTAGTGAACTCCGAACAAGCAATTCAATTCATTCTACCATTGTTCACATGAGAATTTTCTGTTTCTTGGGATTCTCCTGAGATGTAAAAATGTTTTTTTGGGGCTGGCATAAAAAAATAATTGACTTAAATGTTAAGTGTAGATCATAATTTATAAGCAAAATGCTTAATATATCAGTGCCTATTTTGTTTGTAATCAAATTTCCCTTATTATTCTTTTTTTCTTCTGTCTCCTATTCTGTCTTTTGGATTTTTTGTTTGTTTGTTTGTTTCCTTAGCATTTACTTTGCCTTGCAGAGCTTATATTATGCCTCCTAAATCTCAAAACTGTTAAGCTTGTTTCATTCACTAGTTTTGGCTAAAGTAGCTGCTTCTGGTCTCCTTGACAACATGATTCCCACTTCTTATTAACTTCCTTCTGTTCTGCAGGAAAAATTCTAACAGAATTTTATATGCCGTATGACGAAGAGTAGTATGAGATCTTTGTTAAATACTAGGCAATAAGTAGTTTACAAGTGCACTAACTTTTATAGTCTTGATTCCTTCTGCCATAAACATTTAATGAAGACAGCAGGAGAACTGCACTTGAGCTGGCAATCTTTATGGGTTCAGGGATAGCAAATGGCACTCTAGTAGGGGACTATGTTCTTAAGAGCCCATCAGACTTGTGCAGTTATACACCTTAACACTGATAATAATTTTTGATGGTCTTGTCTTGCTTTAAATTACTGATGTGTAGTTGTTTGGGAGGAATGACAGTTTTCCAGTTTCCTAATGCAGTTTTTTCAATAAATTCTAGTGATTTAGGTTTGTATTTTAGGTTTGAGCATTATGGTACAGAATGAGTGGTTGTGAAGTTACTTTATTTCTCTAATTTGTATTTTCTAGATCAAGCTAATGCCTCCAGCTCCAAATGATGACCTGGCTTCTCTGAGTGAACTAACAGACAGCAGCCTGCTTTATGAGATTCAGAAGCGTTTCAATAATAATCAGATATATGTGAGTTGCTATTCACCTAATAACAGCAAGCTTTCAAAAAACAGCAAATGAAAAAATAGGAAAGATAGGATTACTATCATCATTACTGGACAGTAACCTGCCCCGCACTCATGACTGATATTTAAATGAATCAGGACATATGTGCATGTAGTCCTGCAATTTCTCAATTTTATATAGGAAAATAAGAAATGAAAAATGGAATAACATTTCAGATAAGTTTGGATAAAATTTATGTATGTTTATTTCATAGAGCAAGTGTATTGGTAAAAATTGGTGGACACATGTAATCTTCCCCCTCAAACTACCCAAAGATCCTTCCATCTTTAACATGACATTAACTTAATTTTAATAGAGCATGTGGTTAATGGAAATTTAGAGGAAGTTTAGATTTAAAAACTTAGAATTCAGCATGGGAGATTTAATTATTCGTTATCTCCTCCTATATTACAGAAATCATTCTCTATATTGTGATGTTAATCATCTAGATACTAAATGAAATAATTATAGCAAGATTTTTGTAAAGCAGCTTTTCCTGGTTTTGCCACATTATACTCAGGAGACATCTGGTTAGGCATAAATCAATTCTGGATAAAAATCTGCTCTTGAAATTTTTTGTATCCCTGTTCATATCTTACTCATAACTTATTTCTAACTTACAGAACAGCTGACTGGCATGGTAATGTAAAACATGCAAATTTTTTTCAATGTATAAGTTGATTGCACTGTTTAGAAAGGAATATGGGGAATTGGCATGTTGCTGTGAATACCTTTGAAATTATGGGAATTTCAATTCTAGGTGTTATGGCATTCAATGATAATAAAAATTCTGGGGTTTAGAATCATGGAACAATTTCTGTTTTATTATGAGTGTTTCTCTTGCTTTATCTCACTTCCAAAGATGCCAGACACAGATATCTGTAAGTGAATTCAAGGAGAATACACAGGTACACAGTACTTATAAAAAGGAACTCGTATTTTAAAATACTGAAGATTTTACCTAAAAGGATCTCATACCCTGCTCTGGCATTCTCCTTAGCTTAATGGAAATTTATAGGCCGTGATCATTGATATTCTGCTCAACAGCAGCCATTGTGCTTTAGTTGAGTGACAGCATCAGTGCTGAAAACCTTTGCATCTTTGGGTGATTTGGTTTTCAGACTTAGAAAGAAAAGTCCAATTGGACTCCAATTACGAACCAAAATCCTCCTTAGCACTGAACACGTCCTGTTTCATGTTTTGTCAGGTTTAATGAAGTTCCGTTCTTCAGGAAAACCCAACAGGGAAATCGGGATGGGGGAGAGAGAGCAAATAAATTACTGCATTCCAGAAGAAAAATAGTACATTTACTATGAAAGGCAATACTTTTTTCACCTCCCCAAATCAATATACTTAATTTTGAAAAAGGGAGCACGACTGGGACTGTTCACATGATGGTTTGCTGTCTGACGTCTTCAGAGACAGAGGCATTTTTGCATTCTAAGAGCACGATACAGCAGCAGCAGCTACTTATATGGAGAAGTATAGCAGCAAGGGTGACCTGCAATCTAATACTTAAGTACATCTTTCCCATATGAGTGTTTAATATGAAGTACTAACATCTTGGCACCTTTGCAATCAGTGAATTGTTTGCTATTTTGAGTATAGCCAGGAGTTTTTTTCTATGTACATGTACACATGTAGGAATACTTATATATGTATCAATTGCTCTCTTATCCCACAAGCAGTACATTTTAATGTATCAGTTCTGTGTAATCAATATAGTGTTTCTAAATTCTGTCATCTATCCCATAAAAAATTACTTGAGGAATTTACATGTCACATTTTTGTAGTTTTGTCAAAAATTACAAATTAACTTTCAAATAGTCTGCCATTAATGCATACAATTCAGTTCTTCTATGCATAGTTTTCCATTATGAAGAACTCAGTTTTATTACAAAAAGATGAATTTATACTCTCTGAATTGTAAATTCAGATCTCACTTTAAAGTTATGAAGTTCAAATCTCTGAATTTGCACCTTGTGTTTAATATGTTGAAAGCTAGATTTAAGAAGCTTTCCACAAGTCCTTTCTGGAAGAAAATTATTAGGTTCCTTAAAGATTTAATTTATTACTTAATAGAGCAATTATATTTTCTTATTTTTTCAGACCTACATTGGTGATATACTGTTGCTTGTTAACCCTTTTAAAGAACTTCCTATTTATTCTACCATGGTAAGCATTCTCTCATTACAAAGTTACATTGTGTATCTTTTTAAGTGAATTTGTATAGTTTATTTGACAGACCAAACCCCTAAAAATAATTAACATTTACCCTTTTTTGTGTTAGGAACATCTTAGTTTTACAATTTTCACTTTTTTTTTTTTAAATATCTTCCAAGATACCACTATTTTTACTGTGTCTTGTTTGTAAAACAACAGTCTTACTAATATTTTGTAATAGCAGTAGCATTGTCAATTGTTTTAAAAATAGTTCCTGATGTATAACATGACTTTGGTGGTTTCTGCTGCTGACAAACTTGCAAAAATGCATGCACTGCCAACCTTACAAAAATGCATGCACACTTCACACAGTGGTTGTTTGAGTTCACACACACCTTGCCCAAAACACGATTATGGAGAAAACAATCTTGAATGGTGCAGAATGGCTGAAAATTGCTGTCTGTGCTCCACACCAGACCACTCAGTTCAGACACCGTATTGGCAATGAGTGCAAAGTGCTCAGCATGAGCTTGGGACCACACTGGGGCAATCATACAGAGGTGGCTTGTGTTGGGCACAGGCAGTCTATGGGCAAAGGGGACTTGAGTCCACGTGTGCACTGTCATATACACAAGGCCACTAAGGAAGTGTATCAGGTGTTTCTCTCTCGAATAGTAGTACCCTTATCTTTCTAGTCTTTTACTTGCGAGACAGACTAGTTACTTACAAGGGCCATATCGTTCCAGTACCTAGACACTGATACTAACTCAAGTGAACTTTGTAGATCAGTGGGAGTAACATAATTACAAATTATTTGATCTCTGCTTCATCCTCACTCAGACATTTTAGAGACAGAGTGCTAGCATTAACTCTTGATTTCTTCACCCCATCTCTCCCCCCCCCCATTATTTTCTCATTGTTGCACTGAGGACACATTACTGCACAGAGATCAAGCCGGCTGCTGTGTTCAAATAAGTCTGTTTAGCTTAAAAGAATTAGAAAGAGTTCAAAATTTGGTAAGCAAACTGTAGTTTGTGGCTGTTTGCTATGTCGTGTGGCTTTGTGTGTATCAGTAATAAATCTGAGAGAAATAAATTCTGTGACATTCAGTGGCAGTAGGAGCAGGTTCCAAGTTGGGAGTCTAAATTCAGTTTCTAGAAATTGAAATCATCCATCATCCCCAAGGTTTTAGATGATGATATTTTTTCCTATCACTGTGTATTTTATATTAGATACATTATTTTGTGCACCAGGAGAGAACTGTAAACAAAAATTATTTAGGTGGTAGTATTACGTCTTAAAATGTTTCCTGAATGTTTGCTGAATCTTCTCTTCACCTCTCTGTGACAGATCTATTTTAGCAAGTTTAGCATGAGACATTTTTTGTCCTGTAGTTATTTGGGTCAGCTTGGGTGATCATTGCTTTTACTCCATCATTATTGTCTGCATGGTATTGCGCATCATTATTTCCCAGATGATCAAAAAACCATGGTTGTAAAATAGCTTTGTTTTATCTGTTTTTGAAATGCCCAAATATACTACAGCAGCTTAGGTGGTATTATATTGAAGTCTGTAAGTGTTAGATGGTCTGTATATTAAAGTAATAAAAATTAATGATGTCAATTCCTCAGTAGACACTGACATGCTATATGATGTGGCTCATTAGGCAGCATTTTTGTTTCAGGTATGTGGTTTGTTAGCTGTCAAAAAAAGAATGCAAAGATGTATTGGGCTTGATACTATTTTTAAAACCAAGGTGAAGCAATGAAAAGATTACCATGTACATTTTTCAATAATGGCAACACTTTAGGTTTTCTTCTTTTTTAAAAACGTTTTTCATAACTTCTCAAAAATCCTTATTTTGTTATCCTACACTGACGTCCCACACTTAGCCTTTGATTTCCATTTTATTTTTTCGCGGGATGATCATATTTCATTTTGTAAGATTTTTAAGGCACGACATTGAAGAGCTATAAACATGAGGTATAAAAAAGTAACTTACTAGGTTTTGTTTTACTCAGTGCACAAACCAGTATTGTTGAGTCCTCTAGTTATGTTTAATTTTGTATCTTAATTAGATCTTCAATGCTTACAGCTCTGTTTCCTTTAATTAAAATCTTCATAGATACTGTCATGTTACCACTTGTATACATACAGAAATTCTGTTCCTAAATCTTAGAGAGCTTTACAAAAGACTCAGGATTAGGGGGGTGAAGCATAATTAGTTTGAAATGTATTAATCATGTTAATTTTCTACAATTTTTCAGGTCACCCAGCTTTATTTAAGTAACTCTGGAAAATTGTGTTCTTCACTTCCCCCGCATATATTTTCCTGTGCTGAAAGAGCTTACCACATGCTATTCCAGGAACAGCGTCCCCAGTGCTTTATCCTCAGGTGAAAATTTATCTTTCTATTAACTAATTTGTAGCTCTTGCCTTGCAGCTGTTTCCCCCAGGACTCAGCAGTTGAGATTTCCGTTTTATTTTTTTCCTCCAACTGATTTCTTTCCATGTACTGATCTCTGTATCATACATTAGAGCAAAACAGAACTGAAAAAGGTTTAATTACATCTCAAGTTCATAAATTCTCTTGGGGAATTGTTACTCCATTTAGCTGCATCTCATTAGGACCAAAGAGTTAATGGTAAAGAATTCAAAACTGCTGTGTGTGTATGCTAATATTACAAGAATCAGGATTAGAAATAGAATCTAACGACAATAAAAATGGGAAGTCCTTGACTAAATTATAAACCTCTGAGATGGGGCACCTGTATTGGAGCTTCCACTCTGCTTCACATGTTTGTGTGGCCCTGAGCTTGTTATTTAGCTCTCCAGCTTCAAAATGGACTTTAACCACTTCCTTTGTTCACTGTGTTGTTACAATGATAAATAACTTCAAGATTGTGAATAAATGTATTAGAAATCTCCAGTGAAAGAGTCTTATCCAAATATGTCAGTTTTATAATGGTGAAACTTTTTCCTTGTAACTTTTGATCCCCAAATCTGTTAATCCCTTTTCTTCCTTCACCCTACCTGAAAGCAGTGAGTCTGGTGAATTTGGTGTAGTTGTTCAAATAAATTTGTTGCTCAGTCTTGTCACTTTGACAGTTGCTGTGGTAGAAATATTGGCAAGGGTTTGCAGAACTTCATGGGGGCAGGGGAGGAAGAAAAAAAAAAAAAGGTTGATTCTGATTTAGTCAGGAATAAAGGCTGATCCCTTTGATAAACCTTGTAATTGCCTGTGAACTACCTCTAATTATATGGGAATTGAATACTATGAAATGGAGAGGATATGATACTCAAAAGCATCAAATAATGCTCTTTTAGAGCTACAAGAGTCAAAATGAACATGTAAATACAAGCATATGTATTAATTTTTATTGCATCATGTTTATGTGGATACAGACTCCTGTGCGTATTTGAAGTTCTGCATATTACGTCTTCAGACATCTGAATATTGCAACTAAATGTTTCTTTTAAAAAGCGTAGTTCATAAAAAAGGTATATAAGTTTCTGAATTATAAATGTATAAATTAATTGTGTGTGGAACTGACAGTTGATTGGTTGAAACAAATTATAACCTTTTTATAAACCCATCAGAATGGAATATTTATTTATTTATCTAGTGAGCATTGACATTTAGGCAGAGGTACAAGCAGTATTAGGAAATCATTACTTTATGTTCATGTTACCTTCTTGTAAATATTCACTCTTGTTTAGGTATAATGGTTCTAATAAAAATTAGAAATATCCTAAGGCACTGTTTTCAGCATTTTCTTCAAAGTAGGAACTCGGGACACTGCTAATTGATTAATATCTTTGTAAAGTTTCCTGCAAGTGTAAGCAGAGAAGAAGCAGAAAATAATATTTACTCACACTTCAAGAAAAAGGCTAACTGCCAAGTTAGGTATTGTGTAGTAGTATACAAAGAATATTGTACTTAATAATAAATGGCTTTGATATCAGAGAATAGTTGCTACTGAAGATTTCATATCGGGATGTCAAGGCATGTGTGGTGATGTTGAGGAGCTATTTTAACTCAAATCCGTTCCAAAGCCAAATTCCTCTGGAAGTGAAATGAGTTGCCAGAGCAGGACTAGCAGGGCTCCCTGGTTTTGGTAGTGGTTTTGGCTTAGACAAAACAGTTCCTAGAATCCCAGTACCATGTTTGCTGCTGCTGTAATATTGGAGTGGTTGACCTGAGACACTGTCCAAGGCAGAGCTCTTACAGTGAGGGGTATCAGTATCCGACATAGGAAAATAGCCACATCAAATCAGAAGGGTGCTAGTTTTACTTGATTTTATTAGTAGTAAATCCAGTGAAAGTAGATTATCCTTATGGGTGTGCACCAATCTCAAGATTAAATTCCCTTGATATCTGCAAGATACACCGTTTTGTCATATGAACACTCTTGGAACTTCACACCGAAAGTACAATTTTGCCTTCTGTTGTCATCATTACCAAGTGAAATATGATGCAAATATAGAATAAAACTCTCAAATTTATGTTGTATCTTTAGGTCTACTTTACTTTTACTTGTAATAATGCTTTATAGTAGAAGTAATTTGTTAGTATAATTTATAAACATAATTATGCTTTATTGTAAAGATTTTACCCTGAGAAGAGGCTACTGTTTTGATGTGCATGTTGTGATATGACATGGAGTAGTGAGAGTTAGCACCATACCAGTATTCTACTTCTCATGTGCAGTTCTCAAAATATGTCTAGCCTAACTATTAACTGCCAGAGAAGAACCAAATAATGGCAGTATGTATAACTCTCATCTGAATTTTTCTTGAAAACTTTGAGTTTGTTATGTTTAAAAACAGTAATTTCTTTAAAGAAGTCTTTTGTTTTATTTTCAATACATTGAGCTACCCACAACCTTTTCAGAAAGACTGGGGAGAATATCAGAAAATGTACCCTTGTTCATGTTATTTCTATCATCTTCATCAAGTTTTGTAGTTTTTTTTTATTTTGTGGAGATAAAGTTTCTTTTCTGTTAGGAATGTTTTTCAGTTCTTTTTTTTTTTTTTCTGCCAAAGAGTAGTTACAAAATGATACTTCCCACAAGTTTTGTGGCTATTACTAGTGATTTATGAATTAGTCTTTTATTGGACGCATACTGTTGCTAATGAAACATGCAGCGTAACCCTGAATGATACTGTTTTTCTTAGTCTAGTCATTTTTGCCTCCCACATTTTCCTGGAAGATGATAATGAAGAGATGAAGGCACATGAAGTTGTCTGAGTTGGAACTTAGCTGCCTAAGTCCAAAGCTATGGTCTTGAAACCCTAGCTAAACTGCCAGACTCTACTGCCTGACCTTAAAGTGCTACTTCAGTTTTCAGCCCATTTGTGTGTTCAGGAGAGGTTCATAGTTTCTGTCAGGGAAGAATCTTATATCACTATTTATTTCATGCTTAAGACTGACTGGGATCTGGGAATTTTACATTTCTGTGTCAAAGTCCCTTACAACAAGCTTCCTCAAAGCATTGCTGATTCACATCACTGAAATCAGAATCTTTATAAATTAGACATTCATTCATGAGCAGTTGTGCTTGTTGTATATGGTGCTGCTCATAGGTATTGTCCTGTTCTTTCTCTCTCATATAACTTCCATCTGTTTTTTCTTGATTTGTTTTTACTGTTTTTCTTTCTTTAGCTGCTTGTCTCTAGTGATTGATTTGGATCTGGACAGGCTGAATTGATGGGCCGAGGCCAATTGTATGAGGTTCAACAAAGCCAAGGGCCAGGTCCTGCACTTGGGTCGAGGCAACCCCATGCAATGCTACAGGCTTGGGAAGGAGTGGCTGGAAACCCGCCCATCAGAAAAGGACCTGGGGGTGCTGGTCGACAGCCGGCTGAACATGAGCCAGCAGTGTGCCCAGGTGGCCAAGAAGGCCAACGGCATCCTGGCCTGCATCAGCAATAGTGTGGCCAGCAGGACTAGGGAAGTGATTGTCCCTCTGTAGTCTGCACTGGTGAGGCCACTGCTCAACCACTGTGTTCAGTTTTGGGCCCCTCACTACAAGAAGGACATTGAGGTGCTGGAGCAGGTCCAGAGAAGGGCAACGAAGCTGGTGAAGGGCCTAGAGCACAGGTCTTATGAGGAGCAGCTGAGGGAGCTGGGGTTGTTTAGCCTGGAGCTGAACTCCACTTGTACTTCTGTCATTGCTACATTCTTTATAAATTGCAGGTAATTAGGAATATTTCTTGTAAAAATACTTATTAACCCCTAATTTATAAATTAAACACGTTTATAATTTTATGATTTGACTTCTGCATTACATTAAAAACCTTAAATTTATAGAACACAGATTTAATACAGATTTGAGATAGGGTTCTAAGTATTACATTAGTACATACTGCTAATGGAAGGAAATCCTCTGCAAACCTACTGGCAACCCTTCTGTGTCAAAACTTTGTGTTTCTGTGGTAAAAACACATACACCATCATGTTTAAAAGAGGTTTTAGAATTGCACTTTAGACTCTTACAATTCCAGCAATGTTAAAGCACTTTATTTTGCAGAACATTCATAATTTCCTGTTTAAACTGTGTGAAGCTGTGTTTTCATCTTCAAATTTAGTAAAAAACTTCCTATGCTTTCACTTTAACATAACCTGTTCCAGTGTTCTTTGTAACTTTTGGCTTTTTCTGCTGCTATTCCCCCAAACTTCATATTAAGTCTTTGCTACCGAATTGCTTAAAAAAGGGAAAAAAAAAAGTCAATTTAAAGCTCTTGGGATGGTCCAGATCAGTCTTTCCACCTTCATTGTCTTTTCACACTTTATTTACTTTCATGTTTTATGAAGCTTTACTCTTAATTTCCTCCATGGAGTTACCATGTTACAAGAATTATTATTTTTTTTTTTTTTTTTTCCCAGTCACTTCGCATCTGATCAAGTGTGCACTCACTGAAATGGAGCGTTTTACAACAGGAAAGCATTTGGCCAAATCATTGAAGAGTTTACTACCAGTTATTCACAAATACTTTTTGTTTATAGCAGGTCACCGTCACTCATGTATACTTAACACCAAGAGGTGACTTTATGTAAAATTAGTATGAAAGTCACAGAATAAAATAATATTATGTTATGCTCTTAAATAGCCAATAGCTGGACTTTGTGTAATTAACTTCCTTCTGACTGTATTTTGCTCCTGCTGTTCAGGATATAAAAATGGATTATGCACTGACAAGATAAGTGAGGAGCTGTCTAGGAAGCCTAAGTATAGTTTATAGGCTTGTTAAAAGCTAAGAACCCTTAGTCAATCAAGCCAATCGTTTATAGGATGTCAATGGCTAGTTTGGTGCACATAATGAATGTATCAAATGAAATGTTATAATTTTGTATATGTTAACAGCCAGGAGTGTCAATATCCAGTGATTTTGTTGTGATATATATCACGTTTTAGAGCCAAATATCTGGAATAAAGAGAAATCCTTGTCTTTTAAAGTGGAATGACTTGAAAGCTTTTTATTTCCTCAGTTTAGTGTCACCACAGGCATTCTGTTCAAGTTAACAATCTTTAATTTTTACATTATAATTCAATGTATTATAAGTGCAAGTGGGCTACTGCCATACAGTTATAGATTTAGATATCCTATTTATAATAAAAAATGTTTAGAAATGCACTTTCCCATTTAGTTTACTTTAGAAATATAATTTCCAACTAATGTTCAGGGTTACAGACATCACTACTGATAATACAAGACACGTTATTTTATATTTATCAGTCTTGCACATATTTATTTCAAATCTAGAAACCTCAGTTATGGATCAAGACTCTCTGTCTCTCTTGTGTACTCTGCAAACTGAGAAGAAAGAAGTTATTCTGGTCCCCCAAAAGTTTGCAAGCTTATTCTCTCTTCCCTGGCTATATCTTATTATCAGAGTGGGAATCTGGAGTAGTAACGCCCACAGTTTAGGGTGATACAGTAAGAGATTGGTTTCAGAAATTCATACAAAACAGAACACATATCTATGCTGATCTAAATCTTCCTTTAAAACTGGTCAAAAGCTTATATGAACAAATTCTGTCAGATGCTTTCCAGCATTTCTGATTGTAATTCAAGTACTGCAGGAGCAGGGTTTTTTTTGTTTGCTTTGTTAAGTACCTTTGCTCAGAATTGAAAATGAAATGCAGACAATAAAACCCTGTCACTTATATGATCTGAAATGGCGGGTACATTCCTCCTTACATGTTTTATATTTTGTCATATTTTTTCCTCAAAGGGGTGATTTACAGAATTTATTTACACTGGAATTGACACTTTCCAAACAGTAGTGATCTGGTTATCTGAATTTATAAAGATATAGACGAACTTGGCTAATATGCAGAAGTTGAGGGTAAGCAAGATGTGTTTCTCAGAACTTGCAGGAATTAATTCTTAAAATTTGCCTTGGGTTTGCTTTTTTTTTCTGAATATTTTAGCTGGGCTTCCTTAGTCAACTGCTTCTGTGTGATGTTTCTGTCTGTCCACCTCGTAAGTCCACATCCAGCCAATAGCTTTTGAACCCATTGGCGACTAACAGCCATGGTGGTCTCAGAGTGGGAGTGTTCACACAGGCTTTGTGGTTTTTGGGAACCATCACGAAGGCAATCATAGCTCCAACCACAGCTACTCTGAAAGGGAACAGCCAGGCAGTTAGTGTGGACTGTCCAACAAGCACAGATTTAGCACTGAGCTCACCAGCATGGGTGGTGCAGGTGGCCCAGATAGGCACAAGACAGCAGAAAAGCTGGATGATAATCTGAGTGCAGGAGATTTGCAAGATGTAGATTCTTTAGTTCCCCTGGTTGTAGAACATCTTGAGTTCTTTGCTTCACGTCTCTGTATTTTCACACTTTGAATTTAACTTTTTCCTAACAGTTTTAGTTTTGAATTTTTTATTTCAAAACATGGTTTATTTTTTCTTATTATTCACATTATTTTAAGGTACAGAGAATAAAGTTGTAATTAAGGTTGTATTAACAAAATATTAATGAAGAAATAATAGGAACCAGGCCCTACATCAGGTAGTCATAAAGGAAAGCTAGAAAGCCAAAGGAGGAATAAAATGAGAAAGCTTAGTGGAACTTGCCTAAGCACATTGTTAGTATAGGATTTCAAATTTTCTGTCAATTTTCCTTTCCCTTGGAGTACACTGTCTCTAATTTGACCTTCTTTGTCTGTGAAATAAGCCTTCTTTGCTTTGCCTATTTCATAATACCTTCTAAGGAAGTTTTACTGCAGAAGAATGCTTTCCTGCTGCAATGCTGACTTATGCTCCAACTTGATAAGGCAGTCCAGCCATAAGTTACAAGAAACCAACATTCTTATTGTAAATTACATTACGAACAATATAGTGATGAAACAATTGTTAAAAACAGAGAAGAGGAATTGTTCTCTAAGCAGAAATAAATTGTTAAAGCAAAGATATTGTGGACAATGGGGACATTACAAAAAATGTTACTTGACCTCACAGGAAATGGAATAAACAAGATCTGTTTCAAGGTGCCAAACTGCTTTTTAATTTTTAAATTATTTATTGCCCCACATGTTCCAAACAATGATATCAACAATTAAAACTTTACCTAACATAGCATTTAATTGTCAGTGCTTCAATCTATATTTCACTAGGAGTGAACGTAATCCTTTGAAATGCAGAGAACAACTAAGCAACATGTTGTCTCTTTCAGCAACCAGGTTCCAGTGAATTCTGACCCCTGAACTGTACTCTAGAAACTGCTTTAGCCATCAAGCTCCTGTGACATTGCTGGACAAAAGTTCAGTCATTGGAAAATTAACAGTTGGGCTGAGAGTGTCAGATCTTTGTAGCTGTGTCACTGCAGTGTTTAGGAAACAGCAATCTTGAGAAGAAATATTAAAGAAGGGACAGAAACTGTTCACTTTTTGCACCGTTGCATGGTTCTGTGTCATTTGGGCCACAGTTAGTTTGTTTAAGAAGGTATTTTTCAGGTTTTAATTATATTTGCATGCCTGCTTTGTCATACTTGAGAACAATCAAAGGTGCATCAAATGTTATTTTGACATCCTTTCTTCCCCTCACCAATGTTTCCAGTTGTGAGAAAGATCTTTTGAAAAATACCCCATCCTGCTAATTCTGGAAAAGCCTTCTGTTAAAGAAGCTATTTTTGGCAGATGAGGCAAAAATAATAAAATACTACAACAATTTGTTCAATATCAAGTCTTGTTAAGCCCTCAGAATTATACAAATATTTATCTGTTGGATATAAAGGGCAGTACACATTGAACAAGTTGTGAGTTGTTACAAACTATGAATTATTTCTAATCTGATTTTCAAACATATATGAATGCTTCTACTCAGTGGCATCATCTGTAAGTGTGACTGTACTAAACTTTAGAGAAGTTCCTTAATAGCTGAAATAACTGAAGAGCCACTGTTGCTAATCTTTTTGGTAACCTGTAGTATAGTGATAGCAGCTTGCAGCTGTGATTTTGGATTAAGTATGTTGTGGAGGGAAAAAATTATTTCATCTTCATCACATATGGGTGCCAGTGGGGTGGGCTATGTGAGTGGGCAGTAGGAAGAAGGAGCAGGGCAAGATAGATGGCAAGACAGATTTATGTCTGTAAGCTCACTAACACGCTGGATAATGGAGGCATGAGATCAGTAATTTGCAAGAGTGTGAAATGTCTCTAGGGGAGGTGTATCACAGGACTAACACCCTGTTTCACCTTTTGCTGTTCCTATTAGTGGCAAAGGAACATGGAATTTAGACACTAACGTTATAAAGACAGAAGGCTAGTGCTACTTCTTAAGAACACAGGAAGCATGGTACAATTGTCATTTGGAGAGTGAAGTCGTCATTAAGAGGGCAGAGATGCATGCAGATTTCAAAGAATAACATCAGGTATCATCTGACTTTTGAAAGTCTTTCAGAAAGTCAGAAGCTGAAGATCTGAGCAAGGGACAGTGCACTTACAGATACTAATTTCATATTAGCTGTGACAGTGACGTTCTTGACTTCACATGATTTCTTTCATTCTAAGACAGTTTAAATATGGCTTTGTGACCTGTTATTTGAGGTCTTTGCATAACATATATCCAGTTTGCAAACCTTTGCAGTCTTGGACCACAAACCTCTTACTGATGCCAGTAGGAGTTTGAAGTCCTGGGTCATGCTCCAGCTTGTTATAAAAACATGGATGACATAGATAAAAGCAGTTTAACACATCACATATAGTGATGAGACATATGTCTTGTCACCTAAGACTACTGTTTACCAGGTAAACAAATTATATTCACCAGAGCTGCATGTATGTCCCGTAAGATTTGAATGATACTAAATCACATTCACAGGCCCTAGTTCTCACAGGGAACTTCCAAGCACCCTGATATCTGTTGGAGGGACAAGACAGCAGGGCATAAGCAAGTTGGGAGGTTCCTGGAATGCGTTGATGATAACTCCCTTCTCCAAGTGACAGAGGAGCCAATGAGGAGAGGTGCTGTGCTGGACCTTGTTCTCACCAACAAGGAAGGGCTGGTGGGGAATGTGAAGCTCAAGCGCAGCCTTGGCTGGAGTGACCATGAAATGGTGGAGTTCAAGATCCTTAGTGCAGCAAGGAGGGCACACAGCAAACTCACTACCCTGGACTTCAGGAGAGCAGACTTTGGCCTCTTCAGGGGTCTCCTTGGAAGAGTCCCATGGGATAAAGGCCTGGAGGGAAGAGGGGCCCAAGAAAGCTGGTTGATATTCAAGGATCACCTCCTGTAAGCTCAGGGGTGATGTCTCCCAACAAAGAGGAAGTCAGGCAAAAACACCAGGAGGCCTGCGTGGATGAACAAGGAGCTACTGGACAAACTCGAACACAAAAAGGAAGCATACAGAGGGTGGAAGCAAGGCCAGGTATCCTGGGAGGATTACAGAGAAATTATCTGAGCAGACAGGGATCAGTTTAGGAAAGCTAAAGCTCTGATAGAATTAAATCTGTCCAGGGACGTCAACAGCAACAAGAGCTTCTATAGGTACATTGGTGATAAAAGGAACACCAGGGAAAATGTGTGCCCTCTCTGGTACTCAATGACTTTTTTGCCTCAGTCTTCACCAGCAAGTTCTCAAGCCATACCATTCAAGTCACAGAAGGCAAAGGCAGGGACTGGGAGAATGAAGAACCGCCCACTGTAGGAGAAGATCAGGTTCAAGACCATCTAAGGAACCTGAAGGTGCACAATTCCATGGAACCAGATTAGATGCATCCAGGGGTCCTGAGGCAACTGGTGAATGAAATTGCTAAACCACTATCCCTCATATTGGAGAAGTCATGGCAGTCTGGTAAAGTTCCCACTGACTGGAAAAGGGGAAACATAACCCCCATTTTTTAAAAAGGGAAAAAAGGAAGACCTGGGGACCTACAGGCCAGTCAGTCTCACCTCTGTGCCTGGCAAGATCATGGAGCAAATCCTCCTGGGAACTGTGCTAAGGCACAGGGAAAATAAGGAGTTGATTGGTGACAGCCAGCATGGCTTCACTAAGGGCAAATTGTGCCTGACGAATTTGGTGGCCTTCTCTGGTGGGGTCACAGCGCTGGTGGATAAGGGAAGAGCAACTGACATCATCTACCTGGACTTGTGCAAAGCCTTTGACACTGTCCAGCATGACATCCTTGTCTCTGAGTTGGAGGGACACAGATTTGATAGATGGACCACTTTGTGGATAAGGACTTGTCTGGATGGTCGCACTCGGAGAGTTGTGGTTAATGGCTCAATGTCCA